>NW_027499346.1:0-94657 GCF_021521415.1 Bidens hawaiensis
ATAATCACTATCCATGCACATCAATTACACATTACATACATGATTAGGGTTTTTGCTTGAACTCAAATCAAAGACACAAACAATTAACATGTAACAATATCAATTCTAGTTATCAAATCATCATCAAATCAACAACAATCATATGAACACCATACACACATAAATCGGCCCCTAGGGTTTTCAATTAACCCATTAAACATTGAAATTAAGTATAAAGGATGCAAGGGATAGTCGTTTATACCTTCCTAGCACCTTAATCTTCAATCAAAAGCTTGAAAACTTGGTTGTATGTGTGTGTGTGAATGGCGGCAGCCGTGAGGGGGGGGGGGGGGAAGGAGTCCGATCGGGGTAGAGGAGAGGAGAGAAAGAATGAGTTAGGGTTTAGGTTTATTATTATTAATAATAATAATATGTTACACTCAAGTCCCTCAACTTTCAATTGTTGTTTTTCTAGCTTAACTAACTAGTTCTAGTACATTGAGTTAACGTTTATAACGATGTTATCACACAACACATAAGTCTAACACATAATTATCACATAATTACTGTTTTGACGTTTTTTCGTTTATTCACCAATCATTTTCGTCAACTCGTTTGCGTTTCGGTGCAATTCCCGAAAGACTACACATGTAGTAAGTGTTAAGCGTCATTTAAACCCTAGTTTAAATGTAATGAGGTGTGCGTTATAGATTCAGTGATTTTTAAGTTTGAATTGACGGAGTTGAGTTAACGGAGTTAACCTGAAATTGATGATTGTCACATCTTTCCCATGTTAAAGAATTTTCGTCCCGAAAATTTGAGTCAAATCGTGATGAGTGTCTGAAAAAGTAAGAAAAATTTTCAGTTTGTCATATCATCCCCTAGTAGAAAGAAATTTCGTCCCGAAATTTAATTCATACCTCCGGTGATTTCTGACGGTTTGTCGGGTTTCACGGTTTTCTGTGTTTGGTCAGCCCTTCAAAAAGGTGAGGATACTTTTTCATCATTTGATCCTCGCGTTCCCACGTGAACTCCGATCCACGTCTCGAGTTCCAACGAACCTTAACGATTGGAATTCTGCTGTGCTTGAGCGTTTTGGTTTCCCAATCCAAAACCTCGACTGGTTCCTCAATGAAACGTAACTGTTCATCAACTTGCAGTTCATCCAAAGGGACTACTTGAGTCTCATCGGTTAGGCATTTCTTCAAATTGGATACGTGGAATACATTGTGTACGCCACTGAGTTCCGTTGGTAGGTCCAGTCGGTACGCCACCGGACCAATACGCTCAGTTATTCGATAAGGGCCAACGTATCGTGGGTTGAGTTTGTTTCGCTTTCCAAAGCGAACCACACCTTTCCAAGGTGAGACTTTGAGTAACACTCGATCGTTCACTTGAAATTCGAGAGGTTTTCGGCGCTTGTCGGCGTAACTCTTTTGGCTATCTCGTGCTGCTGCCATGCGATTTCGGATTTGAACAATCTTTTCCGAAGTTTCGAGTACCAGTTCTGGACCAGTGATTTGGCTGTCACCCACCTCTGCCCAGCAGAGTGGTGATCGACACTTCCGTCCGTACAGCGCTTCAAACGGCGTTGCTTTAATACTTGCGTGGTAGCTGTTATTAAATGAAAACTCTACCAAAGGTAAGTGAGGTTCCCAACTTTTTCCGAAATCCAATACGCATGCACGCAACATATCCTCCAGGGTCTGAATAGTTCGTTCACTTTGCCCATCCGTCTGAGGATGGTATGCTGTGCTCATATCAAGACGGGTGCCTAGTGCGCTTTGTAGTGACTTCCAAAAGTGCGAAGTGAAACGGGAATCTCGATCGGAAATGATTGAGACAGGCACTCCGTGCCTAGACACCACTTCTTTCATGTAAACGCGAGGTAATCTTTCCATTTTGTCCGATTCCTTAATCGCTAAGAAGTGTGCAGACTTAGTCAACCGGTCAACGATCACCCAGATGGTATCGCATCCCGTCGGTGTCTTAGGTAAACCCGTGATAAAATCCATTGAGATGTGTTCCCATTTCCACATTGGGAGTTCCGGTTGTTGCAGTAGACCAAATGGTTTCTGGTATTCTATTTTGACTCTGGCACAAGTCAAGCATTTGTTCACGTAGGTGGCAATGTCGGCTTTCATGTTCGGCCACCAGTAAAGTGCCTTTAAATCATGATACATTTTATCTGAGCCAGGGTGGATAGAATATCTGGACTTGTGTGCTTCGTCCATCACCAGAGTTCTCAACTCTCCGAACCGTGGAACCCAAATCCGGTTCTCAAAATATCGGACCCCGTCCGGTCTGGTTTCAAGTTGCTTGTTCATGCCCCGCATGAGTTCCGATGGAAGATTATCATCTTTCAAAGCTTCGAGTTGCGCCTTGCGAATCTGGTCTGGTAAGTTTGCATGAATCGTAAGTTGCAATGCTCGCACTCGTCTGGGTTTATCTGTTTCTTTTCTACTGAGGGCGTCGGCCACTACATTGGCCTTGCCAGAGTGGTACTTGATGGCACAATCATAATCCTTAAGCAACTCGACCCAACGACGCTGTCGCATGTTTAGCTCCTTCTGATCGTAGATATGCTGGAGACTCTTGTGGTCTGTGTAAATGGTAAACTTGGTACCGTACAAGTAATGCCTCCATATCTTAAGGGCAAACACCACAGCTCCGAGTTCCAAATCATGGGTCGTGTAGTTCTTCTTGTGAACCCGTAGTTGTCGAGAGGCATAAGCTATAACCTTCTCGAGTTGCATCAGCACACAACCGAGACCTTGTATTGATGCGTCACAGTGTACCTCGAAATTTTCCGTTCCCTCGGGGAGGGCTAGAATAGGGGCGCTACAGAGTTTGGTTTTCAACAGTTGAAAAGCGGATTCTTGCGCGTCACCCCAATTGTACTTAGTGCCTTTGTGAGTCAAAGCGGTGAGGGGTTGAGCAATCTTTGAAAATCCCTCGATGAAACGTCGGTAGTAGCCGGCCAGTCCTAGGAATTGCCGCACCTCAGTCGGAGTCTTAGGTGCTTCCCAGTTTTTGATGGCCTCTACCTTATCGGGATCGACATAGATACCATTCTCGTTGATCACATGTCCTAAAAAGTGAACCTCGCGAAGCCAAAACTCACATTTCGAGAGTTTAGCATACTGTTGTTCCTTCTTCAATAATTCCAGAATTACCCTTAAGTGTTCTTCATGGTCAGCTTCGTCCTTGGAGTAGACGAGAATATCGTCAATGAAAACAATCACAAACTTGTCGAGGTACGCCTTGCATACTTGATTCATGAGATCCATAAATACGGCTGGTGCGTTGGTTAGGCCAAAAGGCATAACCGAAAACTCGTAGTGACCATACCGTGTTCTGAAAGCCGTCTTTGAGATATCTTCTTCGCGCACTCTTAGTTGGTGGTAACCAGATCGCAGATCGATCTTCGAGTAATAACTCGATCCTTGAAGCTGGTCAAACAAATCATCAATTCGGGGTAAAGGATAACGGTTCTTGACCGTCACCTTGTTCAACTCCCGGTAGTCGATGCACATGCGGAAAGTCCCGTCATTCTTTCGGACAAATAAGACAGGGGCTCCCCATGGTGATGAGCTAGGTCGGATAAAACCTTTATCCAATAAATCCTGCAACTGAGTGGACAACTCCTGAAGCTCCGCCGGTGCGAGCCGATACGGGGCTCGTGCTATGGGTGCTGCACCGGGTGTCAACTCGATTTGGAATTCGACTTGTCGTATAGGAGGGAGTCCAGGCAAATCCTCCGGGAAAACTTCCGGAAAATCTCGCACAATCGGTATATCTTCAATTCACTTCTCCTCCGCGGGTTTCTCAACAATCTGCGCCAAAATTGCCGGATGACTCTTTCGTAGGTACTTCTGCGCCTTTATGAGGGTAATGACGCTGGTGGTCATGCCGCTTCTCTCACCTCGGATCAAAATGATCTCGCCGGAAGGGGTAGTAATGTGGACTATCTTGTCGTGACATATAATCTCCGCTCGGTTCTCGGATAACCAGTCCATGCCGACCACGACATCGAAACTACTAAGCGAAAAAGAAATAAGGTCAATATCGAAAACATGACCTGACAGTTTTAACTTACATCCCGCAAGTACATGAGTCGTTACTATAGTCTTACCATCAGCTAATTCAACAGGAAACTTAGCATCTAACGGAGTTGGAGTTAAGTCTAAGAGTTGACTAAAGGCTTTCGACACAAAACTCTTATCAGCTCCAGTGTCAAACAATGCAGAAGCAAAACAATCGTTCACAGGGAACTTACCAGTCACCACGTACGGATCATTGCGGGCTTGACCCGACCCAATAACAAAAGCTCTTCCCTTACCATTGTTTCCACCACCACTGCCACTTCCATTACCTCCATTGTTGTCGTTCTGTTTCAGCTTGGGACAATCTTTCCTGAAATGACCTTCCTGCCCACATTCGAAACATCCCTTCGTCGTCATAGGTGGTTTAGGAGCACCCTTTGCCGCAAGGTCTCCTCTACATTCCTTTACCTGGTGACCCATCTTTCCGCATCTCTAACACTTGACACGGTCACACGGGCCAGCATGATGGTAGTTGCACCTATTGCACTTCGGATATTTCCCAGCATATCGGCTCAAACCCTGCCCGCTACCGTTGTTATTGTTGTTGTGACTCTGATTGTTGAAGCTCCGAGTGAATTCGGGCTTACGGTAGTGTTGTTGCTGTGGGAGGTTCGAGGATGAGGATCTGGTGTTGTCAAACTTTCTCTTTCCGCTGCTTGGGTTGCTGTTGCTGTTGTTGTCATTACTCAGGTTGTCACCAGCTTTAGCGGTTGATCCCCTAGGTGGTAACGCACCTTGGGTCACAGCTTGATCCGTCAGTTTGTGAGCTAAACGGATCGCTTGTTGAATCGTGGCTGGTCTGGAAGACGTCACCATGCCCTGAATTTGCGGTGCTAACCCATCAATATACATTTCAATCCTCTTACTCGGCGGATCTACCATCTGCGGACACATCACCGCTAACTCGTGAGAACGGGTAGTGTAGGCTTCGATTTCTGAGCCCACCATCTTCAATGACCAAAATTCTGACTCTAACTTTGCAATCTGTTCTCTCGGACAATACTCTTCTCGCATCATGTTTTTGAACTCCTCCTAGTTCATCGCGTTAGCCAGTTCCAATCCAAGGATCTGCACGTTTGAATTCCACCAAGTGAGGGCAGAATCCTCAAGTGTTCCAGCAGCAAATTTGACCCTACTGGCAGGAGGACAATTACACATCTCAAACGCCGATTCGGCCTTCTCAGCCCAACGCAGGAAGCCTATAGCTCCCTCAGTGCCCTTAAACGTACTGGGCTTGCAGTCAAGGTAATTCTTGAAGGTACACGTTCCAATTGGACCTCCAGCTTGGTTCTGAACATGTGCGGCTAAAGCGGCCGCCGCATGGTCGTTCAGCAGAGTTTGGAGTTTAGCTGCAGTCAAGTTGATGTTACCACGTCCGTGTCCAGTGTTTCTTCCAGCCATTTCCTAGAATCACAGTATAAAATGTTAAACATGAATTTTTCTTTCATATTCAACACACCATACATGTAATAAAAAGATAGGTAAGAAAGAAATAAGAAACAACATCACATCATAACCGTATATTAATCTAATTAATAATTCATGATTAAAACCATTGTATTCGCTACAAAGTATTTCCAATCATTCCTTAAAATCATAGAAAATAATAGTTCGGATGGAGACAACCCCTCCATCTAGGTGTTATCATCACTAGATGTCATCATCTGAGGACACCTCTGAGTGTGCCTCCTCCTCAGCCGGTTCTTCCTCCGGTTCTTCTTCAGGTTCCTCCTCGGGATCTTCATCGGGGTCCTCCTCAGGCTCCTCTTCGGGATCTGCCTCAGGCTCGGCTTCAGGCTCTGCCTCAGGTTCGGCTGCGTTCTGAGCAATTTGCATTTGTAACACATCGCAACGCTCTAAAGCTATCTCGGTTCGGGTCCTTGCTACTTGGAGTTGCTCTTGCAAGTCTATCATCTCGGCTTGCATCTTTCTCATAATCTTCATCTGTTGATCACTAGCCTCTTGCATTTCCTTCATTGCTGCTGCCATGCGGGCAATATCCTCCTTAGTCTCGGTTCTGTCTTTTAACAGTCCGGAAACGTTAGCTCTCGTATAGCGCATGTAACCCACGTCACGCTCCAAGCATGAAACAACAGCTGCGAGAACTCGCTCTACAGGTTCGGTTATGGGTGGTAGGGTGTTGGGATAAGCAGGGTGGTTCGGGTGAGGTAACGGGGGAACTTGTTCGCGATAGACCATACGTCTGATCATATTAAGGTACCAATCTCAGCTAACTTCATTTTCGTACATGCCTCCGGATAAGCGGTACCTCTTCGGTGCGGGAGCTTCGAGTTCCGGGACTACACGGTGGTGGCGATGCGGTAGGTAACTGCGGTTCCTTCCCGTGAGCATGAGTCATCGGATCGGATGATGATGATGATGATGGTGGCGTCGACATTCCTACAGGTAAGCCGTGTATGCGCGCGCGTATGAGTGAAAGAGGTAAAGAGATAAGATAACAAAGACTACACAAATCTATGCAGTGCGTATCATTATAACTAATGGGTCGTCGCGGTTATAGTCTAGTATGCATGCAGCTTCTAGTTCGCAATAACCAATGTCTCTGATACCAATCTGTCACACCCTCAAAATCCACTAACGGAGTTTTACCGTCAGAGGGTGTGAACTAACAGGATCGGATTCATTAGTTATAATCAAACCATAAAACAAAGTTTCAAAACCATGAAAACGTTTACGAGTAATTAAATGCGGAAGCGTAAAAACCATAGAAACCAATGTTGCGTCACGCAGGACGACTTAAAACCCAATGATAACAGTTTAAAATAAGTTTGCATAATTAAAAGTGTTTCGAGCAATGCATGATCCTAAACCGCGCGCCCGCCTCGGCTACCTGAGAATAACATACTAAAAGTGTCAACACAAGGTTGGTGAGTTCACAAGTTTATATAAAATAAAGCGTTTAGCGTTTGCGTTCAGCGTTTTGCGTTACAGCGTTTTGCGTTACAGCGTTTTGCGTTACAGATAGTGTTATGTCAATTATATATCTATAGGTAGCTAGCCTATAAAACAAGTATCACTAAGTGTTCGACACCGAAGCTGACTGTTTATCATTTGCCTTGCCACCAGGTCTATCCCACCATGGTATGTGTTTAGCCAAGATTACAGCCACTCGACCCCCAGTCGAGTTTAGCGTTGGGTGGGGTTTGTCAAACCCAGTAGTACTACTCAACAATGACTCGCTATTATCCAATATTAAATGGTTCGATGTGAATGAAGGACTTTAGTTATTGCGTTTGCCACTTAGTTTTTACAAGTGATATATAATCTATATTAACAAAATTTTAAATGCGTTTTCGGAGTATGTTATCTCCCCCAAGTGAAAAGCGTTTAAAAAGTTTAAAAGGGGAAAGTGAAACTCACTGTTTGCGAAGTATTCCCAAAATAATTCACCAAGATGCGCGTCACAAAAAAACTCTCTCTAGCGTTCTAAAACAACAAAGAGATTTTTCTAAGTGTCGGAATACTATCGAGTCTCTAGACCCGGCACATAATACCTATGCACACAACATGTTTTGTGTTTCGTTTGTGAATTGTGTGTGACTTTAACAAGTGTAGTTGTGATACGTTACATGTGTAAGCAATTATTTACGTGTCATGTATTCATAATGTACATCACTAGCAATTACTCCCCGTAAGGGCAATTTGGTCAACACATAACAATTAACTAGCAATTATTCCCCATGAGGGCAATTTGGTCAAATCATGACAATCAATTAGCAATCACGTTGTTTCATGCAACTTTCACAAAGCTCAGCAACTAGTTTCTTAAAGACAGAATTCTACTTGAAAAACTAGTCTATCCCACCAATCATAGCATCACAATTAATTTACCAAAAATCATAATATGTCTTAGGTTTCCAGAACATATTTTATTATATTTTTATTCCACATAGGTTTCTCACAATAACCAAATCATTACAGCAAACTCATAACAGTCAAATTCAAGCGCAACAGAATGTTATTTGAAATTCCCGTTAAACGAAAAATCCAATAAATGCAAGACCACTTGGGTTAGGTTCCTAACTTAATAAGTCAACTTCCAGAAGTGGAACCAACCTAATTGGTCTCGTAGTTCATGAGATATAATATTTACAAAAAAACCTAACAGCAGGTCTAACAACTCAGCTTTGCACAACGTTTTTGTTAAATCATAAAAGTTAACATTTACACGTCCAAAAATTGCAAATTTATATTCTTTAGAAACTAGACTCAACCTAGTTTACTGTAGTTTCAATAATCTCAACCAATTCTCACATTTATACCCAGATACAGTCAATTGAACATTAACAACACAATTTGTCCAGAAACTGTTTGCAACAAAACTCAACATATTAACCATCTATAGACTATAACCCGTTCATATAACACTCTAGACTCCATAATCACTATCCATGCACATCAATTACACATTACATACATGATTAGGGTTTTTGCTTGAACTCAAATCAAAGACACAAACAATTAACATGTAACAATATCAATTCTAGTTATCAAATCATCATCAAATCAACAACAATCATATGAACACCATACACACATAAATCGGCCCATAGGGTTTTCAATTAACCCATTAAACATCGAAATTAAGTATAAAGGATGCAAGGGATAGTTGTTTATACCTTCCTAGCACCTTAATCTTCAATCAAAAGCTTGAAAACTTGGTTGTATGTGTGTGTGTGTGAATGGCGGCAGCCGTGAGGGGGGGGGGAAGGAGTCCGATCGGGGTAGAGGAGAGGAGAGAAAGAATGAGTTAGGGTTTAGGTTTATTATTATTAATAATAATAATATGTTACACTCAAGTCCCTCAACTTTCAATTGTTGTTTTTCTAGCTTAACTAACTAGTTCTAGTACATTGAGTTAACGTTTATAACGATGTTATCACACAACACATAAGTCTAACACATAATTATCACATAATTACTGTTTTGACGTTTTTTTCGTTTATTCACCAATCATTTGCGTCAACTCGTTTGCGTTTCGGTGCAATTCCCGAAAGACTACACATGTAGTAAGTGTTAAGCGTCATTTAAACCCTAGTTTAAATGTAATGAGGTGTGCGTTATAGATTCAGTGATCTTTAAGTTTGAATTGACGGAGTTGAGTTAACGGAGTTAACCTGAAATTGACGATTGTCACAAATACAAATAGTCGGGATAACCTTTGAAGCCAGCGAGATCCGATCAAGATAAGGTACTGGTTAAAACTCTTGAAGCCACTGATTAGATTTTGGTTAAAAACTCATATTCGACAGGTAAAGGTTAGGGTTTGTTTTCTTGAGTTCGGGTTTTGACTGATAATTATCAACCATGTTTTGGGAACCGTGTTTTGAGAAGAACAATTTTCAAGTTCAGGCCCATGCCATTGTTGAGTATATCACTGTCATCGATCTGTGTTTCCTATTTTTTATTGTTATAGCTGAAGACGGGATGGTTATGATCGGAGTGTTCAACGATTAATTATTTGGGTTGGTTGGTTTGTCAAAGGGAACTTGGATGTGGTACTGATATGAGGTAAACTTGGTGAAAATGGAACCAGCGGGTGTGCTGGTGACGACATAAGTGAAAAAATGAGGTTAATGGCAAGTCATGTGAACTATTGCTCGTTTGGATGATCTTTCGGTTAGGGTTTGAGTTAACTGATCGTGTGTACGGTCATAGAACCCTTGGCACCGCTTGATTTCATGAAAGTTCTACTGTTGTTATAACTGTTTGCTTGTTAGCTGGTTCGAAACTGTGATTATACTTCTTGTTCGTTTGGACTTGTGAAGTTATATCTTGTTTGGTGGTGATCAGGGGTACACCATTTGAGAGGTTCAGGTACTCGTGTTGGGTAAAGTTATTTTCTGGAAAAGTAAGAGTGGGGTTCATCTCCTGGAGTATTGGTGTGACTTGGGTTGGGATAACAGAAATAGTGGGAGCTGGGCATAGTCGACTTGGTAGGTTGCGTAGAGGTGAGACATTTTAAGAGTCGGTGTCGAAAGGTTTGAAATTCTGCTTTTGAAAATGTATCTGGGGTTGATGCATTAGGACTCAGTGACGGCGGTGAAGACTCTTGGGTTCAAGATTCTAATATGCTTTATTTCTTGTTACTCACTTCAATAAAGCATTGGTGAATTTTTTTTAGTTAAAGACTTTTGGAAGATTTGGTTTCTGTATCATCGGAAGAAGTGAACTGACTTTCGAGTTGTAAGGTCTTGGCCCGCTGAATCGGGCAGAGCTAAGGGGTTTCAGTTTGTAGACATGAAGCCTATAGCCACGAGGATGTCAGCTTGAGCGTATTCGGAGGAGGTCTGCACATGTCATGGGTTTTGGTAACAATGGGAGCACGCAATGTGTTGTAGATTCGTTTCCAAAGGGACGTTGGGTTCGGAGGACCAAGAATCCGAATGTGAAAATCTCTCCTAATATAGTCTGCTGATTTGGAGAGTGTTTATCCTCAGGAAGTCTTTGGAGCCGATGGTATGAGTAAGTGAGAGCCGGTTAAGATTGAGGATGAGTCATTAGCGGGTTTTGTCATGGCTGGGTTTGTGATGACCGGATTGAAGCTCTCAGGAGCTTCAATGAGCCTTTCAGGTAACTAATGAGAAGGGCCGATGCAACTAAGATGGATTGGTAGAAATCTTAGTTTGTTCCTAGAGAACTTGAGGCTTAGAGAACTTCTTTTGTTGAAGTTTTAGCTTGTTCTTGGAACTGGAGGCTTGGTAGATTTCTGTAACTAAATATTACTAGATTTACTAGATGACTGGGATTGTATTTGCTTGGACGGCAGGCTGAAATTTATTACAAGACCTTCAAGTGGGAGATTGTTGGGTTTTTGAAGGCCTTTGGGCCGGTTTTATTAGGAAGCCCGGTGTTGGTTCCTAATTATGTTTAGCCCTAATCTTGTTTATTATATATATCCCATCATGTAATTGTAATCTTTGTTCTGAGCTAATAAGAAAACCTAGTTGCAGCCCGTGGGCGTAGGTGCCCTCGCGGGGACCGAACCACGTTAAATTCTTGTATCGTTTATATTTTCGTTTATGCGTGTTTATCATTGTGCATGTGTGTGTTGTTTCGCTTCCGTGCGCTGCTTTGTTCCTAACAGTGTCGGCGTAATCGGGATTGAAACAACACCCGTTAACATCAAAAGCTCAATGGATCAGTTTTTAAGTTTGGATTTTATGTATTTTGCTTGCATTATTGTTTGTTATTTCAAGTTTGGATGGATGGCTTGGATTTTTCAAGTTTGAGTAACTCAAGCTGCATAAATTCTTTTTGATAAGATACATTAAATATATTCACATTCATCAAATTATAAATTTGCATATGTTCACATTGCTGCATAAGAATTTTGTGAACATAAAGTGTAGTTAATTGGCCTACTAGTTGCACCAAAGTAATAGTTTATTAGGTCAGGGAAAGCAATCTGATGCAAATTGCAGGTTAGAAATTTCAAGAAGCTAAATTGGGTAAATTTACACCTATATTTCTCATGACATATGCAAAACAAACATAACAAATTTTTACTAATATAAATGTCGTATGTAATACACCCCTTGTTAGCGGGTAACGGTTTGCAGCTTCCTACATATTGCAAGTTAGCAATTCCCATTCAAAACCCGGTTTAAAAAGTGCATTAGTTGCATATTGATGGTAAGTCTGGAAACTCGTAAAAACTGTCTACTCGGCCCGAATAACCCGTTTAAAAACCCAAACCAACCCATTAATTTCTAGATTTTAAATAAATGAAACTAGCCCTCCATTAAAGACCCAACTGTAATTAAAAAAAGTACAAAATAATTTTATTAAAAAGCAGTAAAAACCAACTTTATATAAAATCTATAAATGTTATACATATACAACATAAACAAAACAACCTAAAAAAAATCAACTACACTTGTTTAATTACATTAGTTGTTTGACTTGTGCGTCTGACGCCTATGTTAACATATGCACACAAGTCTTCTGCATAACTTAAAATGCAAGGCTGTCCATTTCCAAATATCACCATTAATCAACCTTAATTGGCCAGGGAACACGCTTTACAGTATCGATGCGACATGACATCATTTGTGTGTATTTATAGCGTGACGCGTAGTTCCTCACCCTGTATTAGAAAAAATAAGCTATAGTCACATATAGTATATAAAAAATTATAAATAAACAATAAATCTTTTCAAACCTGCTTAACATTGTGGTATTGCTCCTACCAACTTGTTATGAAAACAATTGTGGTAAAAATGTGTTTCGGGCCAAGCTAACTCTGATCGTATAAAAGTTATCATGTTGATATGTAACCTGACCGACACGTTTTCTAAGCCAATAAAATACATGCATCTGCACCATGCTTTGGCAAAATCAGTAAAAAAAAGGCATCGACAGTTAAAACAGCTCCAAAACTCACATTTCAGTAACGTAAAACCAGCATGACATTTATTTGAATACCTTGTATGCAATCCATTAACCACTGCCAACAACTTAAAACAACAACACACAAAAGAAAAAACACAACTTCTAAACCATTAAAATACATGTATCTACAGCAAAGAAAAAAAGCAAATCAAATCATTTTACATGAAACAAAGTTGTGACTGAGTCAAAATATTAGACGAATGAATGAAGACAAAATATAAGCACAAAGTGACCACCCATCACAAAATATTCAATAATAGCTTCTAAGGGTTTGCATTTGTATGCAACTAATATATATTACTTGAATGCATTATATTAAATATATGTACTACTATACATTATATTACATATATGTAGCATATTAATTACAAAATGTTACCTTGTTGATCAAATAGACCATATTGCAATTGAATAGGCAGATAGTGAATCCATATCAACCGATGAAATCAGATAAGCACGCCTATCAAACAAATTAGATACCTTCATCGAGTAGCAACTGATTTTAACCTAGATTCGCGCAATTCTGGAATTACAATGTCAATTTTGCTTGTAGAACACTCAGGCGAAGCAACACCTAATCGATTTAGTAGTAAAACAACTGTAAAATCAATTAAAAATCACGAACAAGTAAAGAAGACAACAATCGGCTTACAAAAAACATGCAATTGACATGTTAAACGATTGAAATAATCGTTGATTAGGGTTTAGAATAACCGAGTTGTCTTGATTTATGATTTGCAGGTGCTAATTTCTGCTTGAACTAGGGTTTCTATTGGGATTGTTGAACAGAGGAATGGAATGTGGCTCAAACAGGAAGATGTGAGTTGTTCTCCATTGGAGCAATTTACAAAAATAACCCTCTACTTAAGAGTTCTCTAGTTCTCTCCCTAACAAGAAGTTCTCTTATGATCCTTCCCCTATATATATATATATATTTATATATATGGTTAGCAACCTTTAAGAACTACCATTTTTTTAAGAACTCTAAGAACTAATGCTAGCCTTTGATCTTAATAAGCAATGGGTGTAATTAAACAAGGGTATGATTGTAATTCAAGGGATATTTAATTAGAATAATACAGGGGAAAAGGGTAAAATGGTAATAAGGTATGTTTTGGTTTTTAAAATTAATCTCCTATAAAAACTACTCCTTTAATCATTTCCTAAATGCAATCCTATTTGTACTCATTTCTTCTATATACACACGATCTCTCTATTGTTCTTTTTTTTTTCTTTTTTTTTGTGGGGAATTTATCATTGGATAACAAAATTTCTTTTTTGAAATTTTTTTGTGTTTTGTTGCAAGACGAGTGATATTATCAATATTAAGGAACAAAATATTATCAATATTTTATTTAATCATTGTCTACAAATGTTTGTTTCAAAACTTTCGACACCGCCAACAAATTTATGAGTTTAATTCAAGTTACATGCTAAATAATACATTGATATAAGTACATACATGTTCATGTTTATTTTTCACTCAAACACATGTAAAATAAAAATTTACATTTACGTATATGTAAATAGATAAATTTACATATATGTAAATGTATACATTATAAATATATACAAATAGGTCGCTTGTAAATATGTGCCAATTGAACATGTGTAAATAGATCAATTACACAAGTAGATCAACGTACACAATTAGATATGTACAAATAATAACTAAATTACATATATGTATATGTAAATATTGTATACAGTTAGTAAATAGGTCACATACACGTATGTAAATTTTACATATATATAAAACTTTTCAGTTATAAACATGTAAATTTATACATATATATGAAAGCTAGGAAGATTGCAAATTCAAAGAACTACTATATATCAGTAAATAAAAATAATTTAAATTTACAATAATCCAAAAATATTCTTCGTACATAGCCAATCAAAAAAGGTAAAGTTTTAACTATGGGAAAAAAAGGTTTTGATAAATAAAAATTAACTAAAATATACTTTTCATGTTGATCTTCAATTCCACCAAGATAATTTTTTATTCCAGTGATAATTAATTCTGGGTTGGACAATCTTACACCAAAAATCTCAATATTTATGTAAAAATTGGAATATAAGTCTGAAGATCGGAATCGCATTTAGAGAAAATAGGAAGTTAATAAGATAATTTGGGAGATTTGAAAATAATGGGATCCGATGAACATGATTAATTTACATTAATACCCTTCAATTAAATTAAATGTAAATAATGACTAAAATAATATGATTGGTTAAAATGAGTTCTTAAAGTTCTCAATAAAACTAAGTGTTCTTAATTGATACTAACCCTATATATATATATATATATTAGAAAATATTAAATTTAATATTTCGGATAGTCGGAGATCTGAACTATCCGAAAAAACCCAAAAATGGTATCCGAATTAGAATTTTCGGATATCCAAAATTCTGGATAATTCAGATATAGATTATCAAATAATTCGAATGTTGATTTGGATTCGGATTTTTTTGAACACCCTTCTTAGCAACATATGGATTTGGATGATGATCTGCAAATTAAACAATCAATCACTCTGATGGAACGCCAGGCTATGCTCAAGGAGATCTACCGTCAACTGTCTCTGTTTCCGATTCCACTCCCAATTGGGTTAAGCGAAATAACCGACGAGGTAAAATTCTCTCACGAATTAGGTTTGTACGATCCGGCACCTCTTTTGCCTCACTTTACTGTTGTATATTCAGCTAAATGGCTAGCATATGATGAAAGGTATTTCATGTACTATATGATTCATGACAAGGATCAGTTTCCTTATGTGTTTAATTCTTTCCATAATGAAGCGGCAATGTGCTTAAGCTTTTATCAATTCACAGAATGGTCAGAATTCATTGAGTCTCTCGATTTGGTTATTTACGAAAGGCTCTCCAGGTATTCAATGAAATGCTTGATGATATTGAAACTATAACTATCAGTGCAGTTAATGAAACCATAGATGATAAGGTAGTAGAAATCCAAACTGACTACTTAGTTGATGTTCATGAGCCAATATGAGTAATGGATGTTCAAATGAACTTATCAGGTTATATTTTAAGTCATGCACATGTTAAACCTTGTCTATATTTGGTCCTGCTTGATGATTCAAAGGAGAATCATAATGTCGAAACCAATGTTTATGATAGCAATTTTTTTTGACTTATTAGTTATTCATTCATTTGCATGGAAACCGGGTTTGATTGTGAATCATGTCCAGGTATCTACTAATCCGACCACACTTTATATTCCACCTAAATTGGTTGAGGAATGGAACCACCATAAAATATTCGATTTTGATCATGGTCTGAAATTTGGTAACACGCCCTATTTTAATAGCATTATTAGCTTGCATGACATTATTGGTGTGGCCTTGTTTGAGTCTATTGCTTCACTTTTGGAACCAACACCTGTTGTTATTGCTCCTTTCATGCAGCATTTTGCACCACCTCCTCATGTTGTTACTTGTAATGCATGAAGGATGATCTATGTGGTACAACTAGTGTTACTCTCAATTTTGGCTCTCTTCTTGTCCAAGCACCGGTTATTAGTCACCGGTTTACTCTTAGCAATTCCATTATTGTTGTGTTGCTTCTTACACCTTACGAGTCAACTTTTGTCCTTAACCCAACCTTTAATGATAAATTGGGTGTTGTTCATGCTCGGATTGAACTTCAGTATGGTTCTATTCAACAAAATCAAGCTAGAAAAGAATTGATTCTAGCTTATGTTAGATTTTCACATGGTATGTTAAGTTTGATAGTCCATGCCGGTAACTTACTTTAGTATTTCTTCGAAGGTATATCAATTCTATATGCTTAATTTGCTTATTGCGATCACACCTCTTATTAAAATGTTTTTTGTAATCATGACTGGTATTACCATTCTATGGCTCGACAATCAGTTTTGCTAGATCGCAGTGCACATATTTTGAATACAATGAACACCCAATAGTTGGGACAACATTTTAACACAAGAAGCTGGTATATGACAGCTTTGGATACAATAGGTAATTTGAACTTTTGGGAAATCTGGAAAGATGGAAAAAAATATGGATCATTTGGTCATTTGGTAAAATTTGGTTTTTTGGGTCATGTTTTTATGGGCCAACAGTGAATTTGGGTGTACTCCGAATATTATTCAAAGTTGTTATTTGGGTTAGAATATTAACGAAGGCTCAAAGAAATGAATCCATAAAAGGAACAAATAGAAAACTCAAAACAACTATGGTCAAGGAAAGGGCATACTTGTAATTCAAAAACACAAAACGAAATTCATGTATTGTGGATTTGTGGGACTTGGGTGTCAAATGCACTTGTATAACATTAAGAGTATTTTGGTCATTTTTGAAAATATGCCAAAAGTGGCTTATGTGGATTATTCTAAAATATTTACCAAACTTGATTTTTTGGGTCAAATTAGTTGTTTCGAATAGGTTAATTTTTGGTCACCATTTACCAAAAAGTCAACCACGGATTGGGTGATTGGTGAGGTGTCTATTGCCTTAGTTTTGGGGTCTATGATATGAGTAGCTGTAAAATTTCGGATTTTTCATATTCTTATTCGTATTTATTTACACAATTCGAGAATATAATTCAGATCAATTTTATTAATAAAAACTTAAATTTATTTTTATTTAACTTGGTTTAACTTATTTTATATTTTCATGACTTTCAATTATGTCAAATATCCCTTAGAAACTCTTTAAATGCTTAAAATGACAAAAAATGTGTTTTTGGAACTACATGGACTAATACGGTCAAAATCAAAATTTGGTAAAAGTGCTTCTTAGCGCCGCACAAAGGAAAAACCCTATGTTCCTTGGCGCCGCACGAACCAACGTTGTTTCCGCAAGATTTGTTTTCGATTGTCGTTTAATGCTAGCTTTTTCCCTAATTGATCCTAAATCACGAAAATTGAGTTCAAAGAAAAGTAATTTGATGTTGAATAGCTTCTAGGTTCATTTCCACCGTTTTCATTAATATTATGTTGATCAAAAGACCCAATATTGTCATCAATGCAGTATTCGTTTACCTTAACAAGTCGTTTCCTGTCCAACAAGTTGAACCTCTGGCTATTTAAACGAACCACACCTCCAAAACCTAGAATATTACTAAAATCATACATTTCACCATTTTCCCTTAGCCTCCACCCTCCGATTCTAGTGTTTTCGTCTTCAAAAGCAAGCGGTCAGTTGACTTTGGTATTTCCCGAGCTTTGACTCAGTATTTCTTATCATTCTACACATTTACCGGGTAAGTTGTCTTCTGTATATATGTTCATAATTATTCACTAAACAATAACCCTCAATTAATTTTTATGATTGAGGGGATTAAACATATCAATTGGACTCCGACCCATTTAATGGAAGTTTGGCCAACAACTTTCAATTTCTACCACTTCTGGTCGGAACTAGCTTTCGATCCAGAAGACTTTTTGACTCATCTTTAAATTTTAAGTAAGCGTCAGTACTCGACTCCCGACTCAAAATTCGGATTCTAAACAGTACCAGCTCGCTTATTTACTGAAATCTCATAACTTGAGTTCTACATATCTAATTAACCTGAATCCACTTGTGTTGTTCTCGGTTTTAATTCTATTTTATTATCTCTAAGTTTTAGGTTCGTTTTGGATTATGCCAGTCAGCTTATTGAAAGTCTGGTTTTTCGTTTATTCTAATTCTTATTATCGAATCTCGCCTAAGTAATAAGGTGAGAAGTCATTCCCCATGTTTTTAAATGTTTTGGAGGCTTATGCGTACTTAAAGTTATTTACATATTATAACATATAATCACTAGCAAACTGTGAATATTGTGTGTGTATCAATTAAATTACTAACTACAACTTGTTTATTTGTTTGTAGAGGTGGCAATGTGAGTGGGTTGGGTTAAATTTGGGTGATGAGTTAGAATGGGTATGAGTCAGGATGGGTATGTGTCAGAATAAAATTTTAAAATAGAGGCATAGGATGGGTATGGATCAAGATGGGTAAAGTTAACCCATCTTGACCCATGTGAAGGTTAAAATACAAAGGGTTTCAAAAACCCCACAAAACAAATTCAAAAAAATTAATAAAAATAATATTAACTCAAAATATAAATCTAAAACCCAAAATGTAAAATAACTATAATGTTTCCCCCGTCGTCCTCTTTCATTTAAAAAAAGAAAGAAAAAAAAACGGGTTTTGTATCGGTTCAGGTTTGATTATTTCATTTATTTTTCCAATTCGATTTTGCTTTTTTTTTTTTTCATTTCGATTGGTTTCGGTATCTGTTCAGTTTCAATGATTTCGGTTTTGGTTTCTCGGTTTCTATCCGGTTTCCTGGGTTTTGTTTAAAATAAAATTTGATGGAGCTTGTTTTAGTCCATTCTAACCCATAACCAAAAGTCGCTAGCATTTCCCCAACCCATCTTGACCTCCTTGAAAAATTTTTGACCAAAAACAATCAATTTAGGTTTGTTTTTGCCACCCATACTTATTTGTTTGTACTGCATTCAGAGAGCTTCATCATAATCACATTAAAGTATGATCATATGCCGTCTTAGTATCCAAAGCCCGATTCGCTAGGCAATGGTCCACCGACACCCTTGTTTGCATTTATTTTTGTCATAGTAGCGAAAACCCGATTCGCTAGGCAATGGTCAACTGAGACCAACTATTTGCTCATGGTTTGATTGATTTATACTCAGGATATCAGTTTTGCTCTTTTGTTTATATATATATTTATTATCTCAAAACTGGTGACTTTCTCACTCAACCTCGTGCTGACAAATTATATTACTTTGTATGCATTTGCAGGTTTTCATTTGGTTTGAAGCTAAGGTGAAGATACATTTAGAGATGCCTTAAGATTAAATAAAAACAAGACTATTTGTGCTGATTTGAGATTAAATTGTAATTTGCTTTGAACTTATGTACTTAGATGAAATTTTGGATTTAATAAGTAACTAATTAGATATTGTTATATTTACATTGCATGATAGTATCTTGTAAGCTGTGAACCACTGTTCACACCGTGACATTCCTCCCTAGGTTGGGGTATGACAGTTTGGTATGAAAGCTGAAGGTTTAAGATAAGTCGTTAGAGGTGCCCTAGTAAACATGGTTAGGACCCCATACTTGCTTACTTGAATAACTTATGTGTTCTATTTATGTGTTTACAACTTACCTATTTAATTAATAAATTATATATTTATCTATTTATGTTATCGTGCACACACACAAACTCTATGTAATGTCCAATACGGATCTTTCAATTATGATATCAACGAATCTAGATGTTGGTGCGGAAATCCAACACATGATGATTCAAGAACAAAGAACACAAACACGTAGAACACAAGGAATTGCTTCAAAACACACGTTATATTAAACGACGGGTGCTTTAGCACTATGATTACAACCTCGTCAAAGAAACCTTAGACGACCACAATACCAACTGAAAGAACAACCAACAACCATATACAATATGTTCTATATATAGGGTACCCAACATACTAGCCCAACCATAGCCCAAAGCCCACCGAGATCCATAGGGATCTCGGTTTACATACGCAACCCAAAAACAAAACAAACTAAGTACAAACCATCTATACTAGGCCCAACAATCTCCCCCTTGGTTTGTAGCTTGGTTCTCAGTCATGCTCCATGTAATCAATGTCAGCATCTTTCAAAGCACCTGCCCAAAACTTGGTCCTGATAATGGAAGCTGCCATGCTTGTGTATTCTTTTGCAGCCGCTTCAAAAATTGGATCAGCTATTATCTGAAATGTACTAAGGGTCTTAATATCTTTCTCCCAAAACTTTAGCAAAAACCGTGGATCAACAAATGTGAATTGCCCTTTTCCCTTCTGTAACTTGACAACAACAGTGGCCGTTGCACTATCGAACATTCAGAATCTCAAGATTATCCAATGCACCTTCTGGAATGGCGTCAGGCACAGGAATATGAGTGGCAGGCCACATGACGTTCACCATTGTCTTTCCAGTTCGTGGATCTCTAACTCCTTTAGCCTTCTTCAAGAATGATTCAGCAGTCTTCATATTGGGAAAACCAGTGTCAACTTGACGACGTAGGAAATTCCAGAAATCTTTTGCTCGTTTTTCGTGAGTTGGGTTGTGAAATGGAGCGTTAATCAGGTCAGTGAGATCCACCTTGGTCCAGGCTCCGAAGTCCTTCATCTTCTTGTAGTATTATGTGTTCCTAGAATTTCATTTAACCCACCACATATCTTTGTTTGCATCAAAGCCCCAAGATACAATTCTGGAACGATCACCATATCTATCCGAGAATCCTTTAGGAAATGTGACAATGAACCTGTCTGGATGATCAGATGATTCAACATTCTGATTTGAGTTCTTCATCACCAGCATCCTTTTCTGAATTCTATTAGACTTCTCTTTGGTAATCGGAGGTGTAGACATATACTGTTTCAACGTCTCAGGTTCCTCTATGTTTGTAGCTGGGCGAATATTAGAGCTACCACCTTGATTAACTTGAGTTGTTCGTGGACCCACATCATCACTACACTTAAATTTATCTCCAAACTTTTGAATGAGTATTTGCTGGAGGTCTAGGTACATAGCAGTCAGTCCTCCCATGTTGGACTGGAGTTCTTTGATCTTAGAATCTTTATCGAAGTTGCTGGCTTATAATTCTTGAATGCGAACATATTTGATGACTGAATCTTGCTCGAGTTCGAAGACTCAACGTTGTAGCGCATGTACATCAATGGGAGTATCCTCGAGTACATCTCCCTTATCGTTTTTATGGAAATACTTCTCTTGCATGGCAAGAATCTGAGCAATCTTGTCAGAAGCTCTAGAACTTGACTGACCCTGCTTCACTGGGCCAGATGAGCCAGAAGGAGCATCGACATGTTGAAAGTCAGCCTCAAATTCAAATTCACAAGCAATATCGTCAAAAATTTGATCTTGAGTTTGAGGCTCAGCAGTGGATGGGCTTGGATCAACATGAGTCTCAGGAGCATTCGACTCAGGTTGAAGTTGTGGTTGTTGTTGGCTTGTTCTGGTTGTTGGTGCATCTTCAAATACTAGCTCACCAGATCTCTGATCTTTCTTCCTTCGTTTTCGTGGAATGAGATCGGCGGCTGGTTCTTCAACAAAATCTTCTTCAAGATTTTCAGCAACTGTCTGAGGAGGCTTTAGAGCAGTTGACTGAAATAACTCTTTAAACCTTTCAAATAATTGTAACTGTTCAGTAGTTGGAGCAGTCTCCGAGTCACGGTGTTCATATTCCAAATGTGGCACATTCTGTTCCTCAACTTCATTATCAGAGCTGATTTCATGTGTAGAAGTAGGCCTTGAAACCGGTGCCACGTACTCCTCAGCTACTTGAGAAACAATTGGTACGGTCTGTGTTTCAGCAAACCGGCCAAATTTAACCAAAGCATGAAGGCCCTGATAAACGATCTTTGATCCTTTCCTGGATTGCTTCATCAGTCCAAAGGTGTTAGGTCCCATTGACTTCATATCCAGTGTGTCAACAGACCTAACGAGATCAGTGTAATGTGAATAAAAAATTATTTGTAGAAAACGTGGATACATAAGGAACATCTCTTTCTTCTTCCCTTTCAGGTTGCTCATCATCTCATTAAAAATAAACTTGGAATAATTGTAATTCCAATCCATGATCAGAGCAACAATAGCCGACATCTGAGTGTGGCTTATTTCATCAGATCCTCCCTTTCTTCCCGACACACATGAGAAGAATGTGTGTATCAAAAACCCCTAGTAGGGGTGAAATAACTTCTTGATTGCCGGAGGACATGTTCCCTCATAACCCATTCTTGTAAGAATCTCAGAGACAATAGTAGTCGAGTATTCCGTTGGGTAATCAAGTTGATCCCCAAACAAAATTACCTCCCGTGTGATGGCCTTAGTGATGACGACCGACTTCTTTTGCACTTTGGAGTCTATCGACACAACTCCACATGGCCCTTGTGGATTGATTGAGGCATTGTTCCAAAAATCAGTGATCATCTTATTGCAAGTGACTGGATTTTCTCGTAAAGCGTGAGAAATCCTGCAAGTGTTGAGACTGACAATCATAGATTTTAACTCCTTATGAATAAGTGGTGGATCAAATAAGTGTCCAGCTATATTATGTGTGCTCACAAACTTTAACATAGCCTGATCAGCCATTACTGCACCAAACGAGTCAAGTTAGTAAATACGTACTTGACTAAAGTTATACTTATAAGTAATTGTCAAGATTTAAAACATTAAGGGCCAATGATGACAAAATCACATTAGGTGGACCATAAGAGAAAAAGAATAAAAATATTATAATGGGTTTCGGTCCATCAATGAGTTCTCTGTCCAAAGAGGAGATCTCGGTCAAACAACTGGTTTTCGGTCAAGGATGGTGTTCTCTGCCAAGATTAACCGAGAACATGGGTTCTCGGGCAAAGCCAAGAGATCTCGGTCAACGAAAGTCAACCGAGAACCCTTTAGAATGGCCATGGGTTTTCGGTCTGACAGCTGGAGATAGAGAACCCTTTGGATTCCTTCTTGAAATATGTGCCATCTTCTCCAAGATCGCCGAAATCTACATTAATCCTGCAACAACACTTTTGAGTCCCTGACAAATAACCTTAACACCTTCCAATCGAATCTCAATCAACAATTTAACGACTCATGATCCCACATTCATTTATAAGTCCATCCATTAATCCATGAGAACACTAAACAATCATCTGTAAGTCCTTAGGTCTCACAAGAACACTCAGATTAAAGATCTTGTTCATTACCTGTGAATCAATCAAACGAACACCAAAGGAGAATTAGTGTGGCTAGTTTAGGTTTTCGGCTAGATGGCTTGAGAGTGAAAGACTCTATATGAATGAGTAAGATAATACCAATAATTGAGGTTAAAATGTTATTTATACCCAAGAAGGCCGAGAACCCACAAACTTAAACATATGAGCCCAAAAGAAACCAAAAGGGCCCATGTTACCTTTTTAAAGAAACCAGTACATAATGTCACAATCCAACAGCAATTTTAAGGTCTAAACACATATTATCCATATCAAAAATAGCCAAATTAAATGAACGTCTCGAGGAGAGTAGTATCAAAATAAATCACACAGAACAAAAATGATAGTAAATAGGAATTACAAAATAATAAAAATAAAATAAAATAAATAACACGAAATACCAATCCCTTCAAATTTTTCAAATTGGAATCAAATTTTAGTACTATTATGAAAACGCCGCCTTTTATGAAAAGATCCGAACATGAAATCATATTGTTTAAGAAGCTGTCACAAGGATTCATGTTCAGCGTTATTACGACCTAAAGAAGCAGGTTGATAGCAGGTATAACAAACTTAGCATGATTTTCATTGAATCAGTGATATGAGTTAGATTCAGTTCGGCATAAAGCTTAGATGGACATCACTTATGGACCTGTGATGCCTCCTATCTCTTCTCAAAGCGTATTTATCTTTCCCCAGATCACCCCAATTTGACTTCAACACCCTAGTGCTTGATCAATTTTTTTTAAGCAGCAAAACTTAGGACCTTAAGCCTATTGAAGTATAACATCAGAAATTATATACAAACTTAACTAAACACAATTTTTTTAATGACATAATAACAATAACGAATGCATGTAAGTCCCGAATCTGGATCACTACAATAAGATAACACAATATTTTTGGTGATCAAGAAACTAACGGGCTTGTGTATGACTGGGTAATTACTTTCCTGCCTATCATTTGGAGAGATGTATATGGAGGCATGCACATTTCTTCAAAATGACTCTCCACAGTAAGTTTAGCATATTTAGTTTATATCACTTCAACTCGTACGCATCATGAAAAGCAACCATACAAATCAATGACTGTTCTAGAGCCTTTTAAACTTAGTAACTTCACCCGTTAGGCACACAAAAACAATTTATCTATCGTTTTCCAAAGGTTGGATCAATTTTCATATAAAAATATTTGAAGCTTCTAGAAGCTGTTAACTGAATAATCATATCATTTCCCAGACAGTCACAGAAGACACACATATTAGGAACTCAGTCACCACGGTCACTCTTTAGTTTTCAGGTAAATGGTTATCCCGTATGACCACTAGTGGTTAACAGGACCATAACACATATGAGAATACGTGTCCCTCCAACTTGGAATTACCGACATAATTTTAAGTGAGATGATTCAAAACACAAAAACACGTCACAATCGCCCCCATATGCTTTCGGTTTTTAGATAAATGGATATCCTGTGATCCTACAAGTAGATCACCGGACCGAACATATACAAGTATATGTTCTTCAAACTTGAGCAACTGACATAATTTTAAGCGAGAGTGAACCATAAAAAACAAACACACACCAAATTTAATACATTTTTTTTTAACACGCACACACTATTTTTGGCAATTTGATTCCCCCCCCCCCCCCCTAAATTTTTACAAATTAAGAAAAGATGTATTAATTTACACCCAAAGAGACTCAATCCTCGAAACGAAGCATTTTAAGAAAATTCACAAGCACATTAAATTTGGTTGTTCCGACCGGTTTTGTAAATAAATCCGCCACATTGTTATCAGTGTGAACTTGTTCAAGGTGAATCAATTTTCGGTCGTAATACTCACGAATAAAATGAATTTTAATATCGATGTGCTTGGTTTTAGAATGTTGAACTGGATTCTTAACAATTGCAATAACATCATCATTATCACAAAGATAGAGGTATCAACAAATTCCAAACCGTAATCCATCAGTTGGTTTTTCATCCAGATAACCTGACAGCAGCAAGTTGATGCAGCAACATACTCCGCTTCTGCGGTCGAAGTGGACACTGTTTGTTGTTTCTTACACTGCCATGAAATAAGACGATCACCTAAAAATTAGCATCCGGCAGATGTGGATTTCCTGTCAATGTCATCTCCACCATAATTTCTATCAGCAAAAGCATAAAGATAAAATTTTATGTAATTGGGATACCAAATACCTAACTTCGGTTGTCCCTTCAGATATCTAAAAATACATTTAACAGTAATTAAATGAGAAAGTTTAGGATTAGCCTGGAAACGAGCACATTGGCAGATGGAAAACATGATGTCAGGACGACTAGCTGTGAGATACATCAGAGACCCGATCATCGATCGATAGTATGTTTGATCTACGGGACTCCCTTCCGGATAAGATGACAGTGTAGGCATTTCCGCCATGGGAGTGTTAGCACTCTTGGAATCTTGAAATTCAAACTTAGCGAGCATATCCTCAACATACTTCTTTTGGCTGAGTGACAGATGCGGTTGTGTCGTCATTAAGTGGTTCTATGACATCATCTTCCAGAAGTGGAGAGACGTGAGATACTGCATGTGGGTCATCTTTCTCAGCTTTCACTGTAGCACCACCTGAAGGTTCTGTGTTGATGACCAGAAGCACATTAAACGGTTTGAAGAGTGCATTGTAGTCGATTAACCAGTCCGGACTAACACGAGCATCGGTCTCATTTTCTTCCAACCAACGAACATTATAGGACACCAGAATCTGCTTGGTTGACTTATTGTAGACCCTGTAGGCTGTATGGCTCGCATAACCAACAAAGTAACAATCATCAGCTTTGGCCCTAAATTTCGGAGTAGACTCGAGATTCAGTAGAGTGCATGGAAAACCAAATGCTCTGAAATGTGCAACAGTATGCTTATGACCATAGACAATCTCATATGGAGTTTTCATTTGTGATTTGTTGATTATCACCGGATTATGAACATAACAGGCCGTATTAATAGCTTCTGCCCAGAAGAACAATGGCAGCTTAAAATCACACAACATAGTCCTTGCCGCTTCGATAAGAGTTTTGTTTCTCCTTTCAGCCACAGCATTCTGTTGTGGTGTCCGTGCTGAACTGTACTGACGGAGCACCCCTCTTTCTAAACAGAAATAATTCAATAATGCATTCTTGAATTCCGTACCATTATCACAACGTATTCCCTTCAGCCATAAATTCAGTTGGTTCTTGTAGGTTCCCAGCCGGATCACACAGGAATATCTCGTAACACGAGGGTGCGGAATCCCCACGTAATACGATACGAGCGTAAGATAGATAATACGTTGAACCGATAAAACAAACTCACGGCACAATACTAATAAACTCGATTATATTGCAACACTTCAACACGTGATATCAATAATCATTAACACACGTTCGGAGAACTCTTTTTTCACGATAAGCCGAAGTGGAGGTTTAAATAGACCTCGACAACTTCGCCTAACATACTAGGCGAAGTTGTCATAACTTCGCTTATCCTCCAAGTTCGCCTACATCCCAGGCGAACTTATACAAAATAATATTCAAAACCAAACAAACAATCTAAAACGATTACAGACACATACAAAACACAAGATACTGAACTACTGACATTATGCACCAACAGACTCCCCCTTGGAAGTAGCTTCATATCTCTATCTTCATTCTCGTGTCTAGAAATCCCAAAAATCTCGTGCCACCCGTCTTCAAGCATGAGCGCCCTGTCTTACACAGACAGAGACCACCCTCTGGTACTTCTTGGCTTCATCCTTCCATGCAGGAATGTAGAATATCTTCTTTTCGTTTAGTACCTGCAAATCAGCTTGAGACAAATTTAACAAGTGCATGGGATCATACAATCTTAGAATCTCCTGTTCGTCCTCATCTTCAATAACAGCTTCAGCTGTTTGACTATCAACGTACCACCACTTGAGACTCTTTAAAACATCCTTAGGCATTATCTTCATCGACACTTCTTTCAAACACCGAATCGGCTTGTATTTCATCACCATCCAAGGTTTGCCATCAGCTCGTATTCCCCTTTCCTTATCTTCAACTAACTTCCCTTTCTGAGGCTTTAACAACTCAAACTTCTTCTCTTTCACGCGTTCTTTCCACACGATCTTCCCAATTATTCTAGCCATATTGTCATCACTCCTATTAATCAATCTCAATTTAGCCAAATCCTTCACCTCACACTCAGGCAAAGTATTGAGCGATCTCAAAGTACTCTTAAAATACTGAATCCCATCAAAGCGTTTAATCACAAATAACTTTAACTGCTCATCATACAGCCAGCAAATAATACCTTTCTTCGACTCAGCATACCCCTTGATATTGTAACTCTTTTTGAACATTGTTGGAACCACTGGCTTCTTTGTCTTGACAAACCACTGAGCATAGCCTTCTTTCCATCTCGGCTGTTCTTCCCACTCAGACTCATCTGACACATCCATATCTAGACTCACATTCACCTTGTCAACATATGGAATATCATGTTCTACACTATCATCCACAATCTCACATTCTTCTATCTCACTATCAATCACAATATGTTCTCCTATTTTTTCAATCTCATCAACAGTTAACACATCATCTGTTAAATCATCACCATCACCCAACATTTCCTCATCATCAACAACAACGACATTCTCACCACCTGATCCACCTGATGTACCAGTTGACTCCCCCTGAGATGTGGAAGTCCCAAGAGTTTGTTCAGTTCTTGGCAACTCATCACCTGCACCTTTCAATGCATTGGGATCATCTTCTCTATCTTGTCTCTTCTTGGTTCTCAACTCGTCGCCCTTGCAGCTCGTCTCCCCCTGAGATGCTAAGAACTCTTTAAGGGCATCAAATAATTTACCGTGTTCAACAAGGAGGGACGACTGTAACTGGTTCTCTACCACAAGTCTCTGGATGGCATGAGTTTGGATGAGATTAATTCTTGACTGTTCAGCAACCACCCGTTCAAGATTTGCTATCCTCTCGGAATCTGATAAAGTAGCATCAAAATCAAACCTTATGTGAGAAATGTCTTGAGCATACGGTGGAGGAATGCCCAAGCTAGCTGGAATATCAGAAGTAGTCTGAAAAGTAACTGTGGGTGGTATTGAAACAGGCATCCCCGCAGTAGCAACCAGCGTTGACTCAACAAATCTTGCAACAACCTCCGATGGAGTGACAGTAGGAGGTGGCAAGGAGACTATCTCCGGTGCTGCAAATTGAAACGTGGTCAGAGGAACACCAAAGGATGAGGATGTGGTCACCACGGGAACACTTGAGGTAATCGGTACTGTCACAGTCATAGAAGCAGGAACCATAGTCATACCAGATAACAAGGGTGGGGAGAAACGAACCACCCTTGAGCTTTCACCAACTCCTGAACTTTCACCAGATCTGACCTTCTTCGATCTTCGTACCAACTTGTCTAACTCCTCCTCATAGTCAGATTCACTGTCATCCGAGTCTTTCTTTCTCTTTCCATGTATTCTTTCTTGTCTGACCAGAATCTGTTGTGCTTCAGCAATATCGTCAGTGGAGGATTCAGAGTCGGTTCTCTCAGAATCCGCCACAGACGTAGCGACCATAGAAATATCCACACTAGATGCCTCAGCTACTGGGGCTCGAACCTCAGCAGCTGGATCAATTTTTTCCATGTCAAAGAACCCATGCCCTCCAAAGGCGACTTCAAGATCAACCTGTTCTTCCGGAGCTGCAACAGGGTCAGCACGTAGTGCTTGCTGTACCACAGGTGGTGGTTGAACCATAGGAGGTGGTTGAGGAACATTAGCCTGTTGCGGTGCCGGGTCACGAAATTCATCTCCTGGAGGAGCAACATAGGCAGGATTCACCAAATAACCAAACAATGCAGTGTGTCGTGGACGAAGTTCCGGTTTGCTACGAGCACTTGATGACCTACATTGCGCAAAAATTCTCTTGCTCACACTTTCAACATAACGGATAGGACGTCGTTGAGGCAGCGTAGGGGCTACGTGATTCAGAATCATCTGGAGGAATCTCGGGTACATTAAAAATCTTTCCCTGGCGACCGCGCGTCTCTGACGATCAATTTCATAAAACACCATCTGACTAAAGCTTTAGGGCTTGTTGTAAGTCAGGGCAGTCATTGCAGACTGCATCGTTGCCCCCATACCGTCTGTACCAGCTTTACGACCAGACATGAACACTATCATCACGTACATCAGAAAACGCCACTGATCTAATAAAAATCCCTTTCTCCTTTGAGTGTCACCCAACGGACCCGAATAACCCATACGCAGAAACGCACCATCTCTGAATGGAGCCGGAAAGTCTGTTGGATCATCTGTAGTTTCAGCCCCGAACTGTAAAGCGACCCTTATTTGATCTGCCGAGAACTGTACCACCTGATTGTTCACTGTAGCGCGCATAACCGGAGGATCAACTCTACAATCATATTCTACCGTTCGCCAAAAGTCTTCGATATTTGGTAGTGAAATGGGGAGAGTAGTCGTGATGGCGTGAAAAATACGTGAGCGAACGAGGAATGAAATGATCTCACGATAGTCGTCTATACCACTAGCATCCGGATCCAAAGTGATATACATGTTGTGACCCGGAAAGAACTGTCGGTTGTTGTCACCACCAGCACCACCAGCCCCTGCCACAGCAGCCATATCTGCATAACAAACGGTCTAAGTTAGAACATCGACATAGCAGATCATACCTTCGCCTGTTACCATGAGCGAAATTATGATCTCTTTTACGTTTAACTTCGCAGAACCCAATTTCGTCTGAGTAAACAGATCAGAACACTTAGATAAGATTTTCATGAGCAGGCGAAGTTAGTCATATGGCGAAGTTGAGTACAACTTCGCCCTAAACTCTAACTTCGCCTGAGAACAAACCATAACACTTAAATAATATAATCTTGAGCAGGCGAAGTTAAACCTAAGGCGAAGTTGAGTACAACTTCGCCTAAACCCTAACTTCGCCTGAATCTGAAACGGCGTAGCACGATGATCCTTTCATGGTTTTGTTTGGTAGTTTTGGAGAATGAAAACATGAAAAGATTGTTCAATTGAGATCTAGAAGACCAAATGGGTTACAAGCACAGTGAAAACAAATAGTTTATCAAGTGTTTAAAGGGTTTCACAAACTATGTCACACATCGGATCACCAAGGCCCTGAATATCACCATTAATATGAATTACAGATTAAACCGATCCTACACACCTTTATCACGGACGAGAAACAGATATTAATGAGGTTCGATTCAATGTATAATTTTGCCGAGGGTTAGAAGTGTGTGGGTTTAAGTTCGCCGAGGGATAAGAGTTTTGAAAAATTTGACCAAGTTGACCAGTCTTATCACCTTATATAGTTTTGAAAATACATGGGCGAAGTTAAGGTTAACTTCGCCCCTTTGACAACTTCGCCCCTAAGTCAAACAGCTGTTCAACTTCGCTGTAGTTATAACTTCGCCTGATCCAACTTCGCTTAATAAACAACTTCGCCTTAAGTGAGATTAAATAAAAAGGAATCAAAACTAGTAACCAAGGGTTTATTAAAACGTACCAAGGTATAAAACATAAAACAAAGTAAAGATAATTAATTTAACGGGATCAAATTTCAGTCTTGATGAGAACCTGCATGTTTTAGAAAAGATCCGAACAGGAATCATACTAATTAAGTGGCTGTCACATAGATCCATGTTCAGCGGTATTATGACATAAAGAAACAGGTTGTAAGCAGGTATAAAACTTAGTATGGTTTTCATCGTTTCTGTGATACGGATTAGGTTCAATTAAGCTCAAACTTTAGATGGACATCACATGAGAGATTGTGATGCCTCCTATCTATTCTCAAAGCGTATTTGGCTTTCCCCACGTCACCCCGAGTTGACTTCGATCCGTAGTGTCTGATTAGTCAATGTGCACACACCTATCTTTGGAGTCTTCTTCCCGTTCACTCTCATGCTTGAAATATTCTTTCTTGCCTCTTTCTTGATATTTGACACAACATAAGCTTCAGAAGGCTTGACAATATGCACGTTTTTTTTAATAAAGACATTAATACAACTTCAAATTGTAGACAACTGCAAGTCCCGAATCTAGATCACTGCAGGTACTTGACACTATCTTCTCGGGAATCAGAACACTCACGGGCTCGTGTATGACTGGGTAATCACTTTTCTGCCTATCATTCGGAAAGATGTATATGAAGACATGCACAACTCAGAATGATTCTCCACATTAAATCGAGAAGATTTAGTTTGTATCACTTCTACTTTTACGTACCATAGAAAGCTACCATAACATACAATGACTGTTCTTGAGTCCTTTAGGCCTAATAACTTCACCAGTTAAGCACACAAAAACAGTTTTCTATCACTTTCCAAGGTTGGATCAATTTTCTTTTAAACATTGCATTGAAACTTCTTACGAAGTTATAGACTTGAAAAATTATATCATCTCCCAAAAAAAAATTTAAATTCTATCGCCCCGATCAAGTCAAAGTCTTCAGGTAAACGGCTATCCTGAAGATCCAATGGATCTGCTGGACCGACCACATACGAGTATGTGTCCTTCTAACTAAGTATGAACGACTATTTTTCAGCGAAAGAATAAAAGCCCATCATAAACCGCCCCGGTCACTTTGAGTCATCTGGTTGATGGTTATCCTCATAATCTACAAGTAGAAGTAAGGACCAAACATATCCGAAGATATGTCCTTCAAACTTAAGCAACCGACATAATTTTAAGCGATAGTGATGTTTCTTTTTTAATAAACCAGGTTACTCGGGATGGATCATCCCATTAAGCTTAACAAGATTTTGAAAACGGGATCGGTCAAACGCTTTAGTAAAAAGGTTGGCAAAATTATCCAAAGAATCAACCTTTTCAAGCACAATTAATTTCTTCTCAGCACAATCCCGTATAAAGTGATGACGAATGTCAATATGTTTAGTTTTGCTGTGTTTGATGGGATTGTTAGTTACTGAGATTGCAGCAGTGTTATCAATGCAAATAGGAGTTTGAGTGAAATTCAGACCATAATCGCGCAATTGCTGTTGTATCCATAGAACCTGGGAGCAGCAGTTTGATGCTGCCATGTACTCTGCTTCGCAGGTTGAAATGGCTACTGAGGTCTGCTTCTTGCACTGCCACGACACCAATCTTCCTCCCAGAAACTGACACCCACCGGTTGTTGACTTCCTGTTTTGATTGCAACCTCCATAGACAGAATCAGTGGAAGCTACCAAATCCAGTTCTCCCCCTTTCGTGTACCACAATCCCAACTTAGGCTTGCCTATGAGATACCGCAAGATTCTCTTCACTCCCTTCATGTGAGATTCCTTCGGGCTTGCCTGAAAATGAGCACAAAGACAAACTGCAAACATAATGTCAGGTCTAGATGCAGTTAGATACATTAAAGAACCTATGATTGCTCGATATTGGGTGGGATCAACGTCTTCATCACTGTCAGAATCAGCACCCAGTTTGTGGTTGACGTAAACTGGAGTGTCAAATGGGGTGCTATCATCCATCTTGAAGCGTTTGAGCACATCATAGACATATTTCGTTTGATGAATAAACATCCCATCTTTCTTCTGATCTACCTGCAATCCCAAAAAGAAAGTTAATTCACCCATGGCGCTCATTTCAAACCTCTTTTTCATGACTGCTTCAAATTCCTGACACATGGTGACTTTTGATGCAGCAAAAATGATATCGTCCACATAGACTTGAACGAGTAGAAAATCTCCCCCTTTTCTCTTGACAAACACGTGCTATCGATCTTTCCTCTTTCGAACCCATTCTCAAGCAAGTAATCGGACAAGGTTACGTACCAGGCACGAGGGGCCTGATGCAGCCCATATAAAGCTTTACTCAGTTTGTACACATGATCAGGAAAATCTGGGTCAGGGAAACCCGGAGGTTGTTCAACATACACCACCTCATCGACTTTACCATTAAGAAAGACACTTTTCACATCTAACTGGAACACTTTCATCTCTTTGTGTGCAGCAAATGCCAAAAATAGTCGAATTGCCTCCAATCTTGCCACAGGAGTAAACACTTCGTTGTAATCGATTCCTTCTTGCTGATTAAACCCTTTTACTACCAGTCTTGCCTTGTTCCGTATGATTATCCCTTTCTCATCTCTCTTACATTTAAAAACCCACTTTGTACCGATGGCATTTACGTTATGTGGTTTTTCAACTAATTTCCATACTTCCATGTTCTCAAACTGTGCTAATTCTTCTTGCATGGCTTCAACCCACGAGCTATTCTTTAGAGCCATTTGATAATTCTTCGGTTCAATCTGGCTGATGAAGCAGGTGTACAACATTCATTTATGATACCCGTGTCTTTAATGCTTGCGTAAACACATATGTGTTCATCCAAACTTCTTCTTGTTTGAACACCGTCAGACAGATTACCTATCACGTTCTCCAAAGGGTGATTTTTGTGAATTCCAGTAGTCTGAACAGGACCGACTTCCAGATTGTTTTCTAGATTTGAAGAGAGTTCATCAGTGTGTGATTGATGTTAAGAGTGAAATGGATTGTAGAATTCTTCTTCAGTGGAGGCTGCAGGAGTATCAACCGCACTTGACGAGGTTGTTTGACATTCATCGTATTGAGGACGTTGCACAATATTTTCCTCCTCGTCATACAGAATCTGTGAAGCAATTTTCTCATCAACTTCTGCAAAATCCAAGTAGGGCACATTAAAAGATTTGCATAGTTTATCATAGTCGAAAGCTTCAGCAGGTCCCGTGCTAGGCCCTGGTGATTTGTAACTCGTAATGTCAGTGTTACAGACCACCTCAACCTTGTTGTTCGATAAATTAAAGACTCTTCTGTTGGGAGTCCCAACAACATATCCGACTAAAATACCCTCGTCGGCTTTCTCACAAAATTTTGAGTTTGTCTTTAATATCTAACATGGGGACCCGAAAGGTTCGAGACCATTCAGGTTTGGCTTTCTACCATGCATAAGCTCATAACAAGTTTTATTTAATCTTTTAACAGTTAAAACACGATTAAGGATATAACAGGCTGTGGCAACAGCCTCAGCTCAGAACACCACAGGAAGTTTAGCATCTGCCAGCATGGTTATGGCTCATTCGATTAGCGTTCTATTCTTCCTGTCAGCTACTCCATTTTGTTGCGGAGTATACGGGGCGCTGTACTGATGTTCTATCCCTTTCTGTAAGCAGAACATCTCCATCTGATAGTTCTTGAACTCTGTACCATTATCACTCCTGATGTACTTAACCTTTCTCCCAACAATATTTTCAACCTTGGTAATCAAGTTAATTACCAACTGAACAGTTTCATCTTTTGCCTTCAGAAAATATACCCAAGAGTATCGAGAGTAATCATCGGTTACAACCAAGCAGTATGACGTCCCACCTAGACTCTTTACATTCACAGGACCAAAGAGATCCATGTGTAGTAGGTCTAGGGTACTGACAATTGAGTTAACCTTCTTGGAGTGATGAGGCGTTTTGTGTTGCTTTCCTTTCTTACACGACAAGCATTGATCTTCAAAGTTAAAATTCTTCAAGGGAACTCCAAGTACCAGCCCATTCTTGACAATGTAATTCATTTTGCGAAGATGTATATGTCCCATTCTTCGATGCCATAACTCTGACTCAGACTCAGTTGCCTTTGACAGAAGACATGACTCTTCAGTTGTCATCTTAGTTGACCTCATATCCATTACATACGTGTTCTTTTCTCGTGGAGCTTTCATCACCACCCAGGCCTCTGGATAAAGAACGATTGCCTCATTTTTAGTAAAATGCACCATGTATTCTTTGTCACAAATCTGAGATACACTTAACAAGTTATGCTTCAACTCTTCCACAAAATTCACCTTCTCTAACTTCATTCTTCTATTCGTCACAGTTCCAATACCACTGATTCTACCTCCACTCTCTCCAGCGAAACTAACCTTTCCTCCTTGAACAGATTTCCAATCACGTAACAATTTCTTGTTACCAGTCATGTGCCGGGAACAGCCACTGTCAACAACCCACATATTGTTTACAGCCCTGTTTGACTGTTCCTGCACAATTAAAGAAATAGATTAAAATCTGGGGACACAAGACCTACTGGTCTTGGGTCGATTAAATCTGTTGACCGACATCCAGTACTTTGGTTGCCCAAAGTCAGTTTGAGGATGGTTTCTATAAGTTCTGAAAGGAAACCTTCTAGAGGACTGGCTATGAGGCCATCCAAACCTTAGTGAATTTACTGAATTATAATTGTTGGTTTGGTAGTTGACTGGGTAAAAATGAGACTGATTTCTTTGAAATCTTGGATTAGTACAATGACTGAAATTTGGTGTGTTCACATTCTTACCAGTATCATAATTAGTATTCGTTTTATTCTCAGTTTTGGGAGGCCTCATACCTCTAAATTTTCTCTGTTTTAAAGGACAATCCACAATAAGGTGTCCTACTTTATTACATCTGAAACAACTTCTGTTATGAACTTTCGTCTCAACAGTTGTTGCAGATGTTGAGGTTGCATTACTACCCGTTTGTCTAACATATGGTGGGACGAACGGATTTTGGGAAGAATTCTTTTCATCGGGCTTATATTCCTCCCCATGTTTTGGTAACACTACCTCTTCTTTTATCTCACCCAATTCGGATGACTTGTCCGAATTTGATGAGACAGAGCTAGGGACAGAAATCGCAACATTAGAACTTTACTTACTCGTTTCTCTTTTATTAACTTCAGTTTCCTTAGTAGAAATTTTGATTGGAACTGTCTGACTAATCTCAACATTCGCAGATTGCTGATTACTAGGATCATAAGTATAGTTATTGTTATACGATGGTGGAACTTCAGAAAATCCAATTCCTCCTTTGTTAACCGGGGAACGTTGAACACTTATGATGTGATCTAGCATTGCTGAAGAATTTCTAGATTTTTCAATTTTTCTGTTTAATTCCACCACTTTTACCTGGTAATCAGCTATCTATTATCTTTTTCAGCAATCAGTTTGGTCTTTTCTTCTAACACTTCATAACTAAGATCAATTACTTGTATTTTTTCAGCTAGACTGGCTTTAAGACTTCTGATATCCTTTTCACTAGCTTTTATTTTTACCGAGTAACTGTTTTCTCTAGTTTTAGTATAGTGATGATCTTCTTTTAAGGTTTTAAATTGTGTGTCCAAACTAACAAACTGATCAGTTAATGTTTTCAATTGTTCAGACAGATTTTCACATTGTTCACACGGAAGTTCAGAACTTACCTCAGAGAGCTGATCGTTCACTTCTGCCATATATGCTTGATTTTCTCCCGTCTCCCTCTCACTTTCTCCAGTTTCGATGTTTACCAAATTAGCCTGTTCGAACACTTCCTCAACTTGTGTATTCCAGTTGTATCCACCATTCTGTCTAGATACCATAGCCCTATTTTCACTACCACCCCCATTCTGTTGAGCATGCCTGTTCTGACTTCGTTCGACTCTCTCATTTGTACATTCCTTAGCAAAGTGACCATTTTGTTGACAGTTGTAACATCGAACCTTTGATTTATCAAACCCTGGTCTTTCTCCAACGAACTTTCTACCCGTTTTCTTCATGAATCTCTTTACCCTTCTTACTATCATAGCCATATGCCACTGCAGGTCCATCTCTTCCAAATCATCAGCATCGATCTGATCATAGTCTTCATCCAACGTTGCAGGGTCGACTATTTTACCTTTGATGTAGTTCTCATAGGATGCAATGAAGGATGCATAGAGAGCAAACTATTGTTCAGCTGATTTAACACTCATGGGCATCTGTGAGTAGTTGTAGCTTGGAACATTTAACGAGAAATTTCCAGTTGTGGCTTGAGGTTTTGAAGGATTACTACCTCCAGCTACGAAACATACGTCACCATCCATATTGAGAATCACATGACCATCTCGAGTTGAGTTTGAGTTTGATTCTTCCTTTGAGTAGTAAGCAGAGGATTCTGATTTTGAATTTGAGCTTGGAGTGACTTTCGCACCATACATTCCTGGATCCTGAACCTGATCAGTTGGTGTCTCCTTCCGAACCATGTTAAGTTCAAAATTCCGTAACTTATTGACCACTGTTTCCAAATCAATCTTGGCAAAGTCTTTATCTTCTCTCATTTGAACAGTGTACATTTCCCATTTTGGTGGAAGAGCATCAAGAAGTTTCTCTACTACCTCTTCTTCCTTGTATTCAATGGAGTAATTACTTAGTTCGGTCATCAAGGATAATATCTTGTGATGATATCATCAAGTGATTCATTTTTCAAATACTTGAATATAGAGAATTTGGTTTTTAGCAGCTTTGTCTTGGAAGCACGTATCCCCACATTACCTTCATATCTATTTTCTAGTGCTTCCCATAGCTCTCTAGCAGTTTTGTATTTCTTGAATGTATGAAGAATCCCTTGTGGAAGAGCCATTGTTATAGCTGCATGAGCTTTACTCTCTGCCTCATACATTTTCTTTTCCTCCTCTTCCATCTTACTGTACTTCTTAATCTGTTCACGACCTTCAAACAAGGATGTTGGTGGAATGTATCCGTCTTGAATGCAAACCCACATCTTAGCATCTTGATACTTCACATACTGTTCAAACCGATCTTTCCATGCAACGAAATCGGTACCCTTAAGCATTTTTGGAGCTTTAGTTGCTGAACCGGCTTCAACCTCCATCTTTACCAGTTCTGTAATGTTTATTGAAGTCATAGTTGAAAGAAATACGACTCGAAATAAAAAGAAAGTACTTTTTGTGAACAGTGATCAGATAGCGAAGTTATTACAACTTCGCTTGAAGATTAACTTCGCTTGAAGCTTAACTTCGCTTGAAGCTTAACTTAACTTCGCATGAAGCTTAACTTCGCTTGAAGATTAACTTAACTTCGCTTGAAGCTTAACTTCGCTGAACACTCAACCTCGCTGCTTCCTAACTTCGCCTCTTATTAACTTCGCTTAAACCTTATAAGTTCGCTTAAACCCTACGTAAGTTGACGGCAACTTCGCTTGATGAACACAAGGTTTGCAGGTTTTAATTGGATGTATTGCGAGGTATGCGGAGGTGTTTTGGGGTATATTTGATGGTGGAAGATGGGCAAGACACAAAAACTAAGTATTTCAACGTAAACTCGTTCCGCGAATAGTCGAACGGAACGATCTTAACACCCGTGTGATAATCCCGAACCACACAATCACGAGCAAATGCTCTGATACCAATTGTAGGTTCCCAGCCGGATCACACAGGAATATCTCGTAACACGAGGGTGCGGAATCCCCACGTAATACGATACGAGCGTAAGATAGATAATACGTTGAACAGATAAAACAAACTCATCGCACAATACTAATAAACTCGATTATATTGCAACACTTCAACACGTGATATCAATAATCACTAACACACGTTCGGAGAACTCTTTTTTCACGATAAGCCGAAGTGGAGGTTTAAATAGACCTCGACAACTTCGCCTAACATACTAGGCGAAGTTGTCATAACTTCGCTTATCCTCCAAGTTCGCCTACATCCCAGGCGAACTTATACAAAACAATATTCAAAACCAAACAAACAATCTAAAACGATTACAGACACATACAAAACACAAGATACTGAACTACTGACATTATGCACCAACAGTTCTCCATAAGCACTACAAACTTCTTGATCAAATATGTAGTTTCTCTCTTATTTGACAAGAAAAATAACAAAGTAAAGCGTGTGTAGTCATCAGTAATAACAAGACAATAAGAGCTGTGATAAAGACTCAAGATATGAACTGGACCAAAAAGATCCATATGTAGCAATTGAAAGACTGATGAAATGGTGTTAATAAATTTTGGCTTATGAGTTTTTCGATGATGTTTACCCAAAGCACAGGCCACACATTTTTTAATAGTAACGAAATCTTTAATAGGTAGACCACGTACCAAATCATTTTTAGCAAGACGGTTCAAGTTTTTAGTATTAGCATGACCAAGACGACGATGCCATAGCATGGCATTATGTTCTGACACTTTTGAAAACAAGCAAGTTATTTCATCAGGAACATTTTTATTCATGCCGATCACAAATGCATTATCCTTTCGTTGTGATCGAACAGGAATCCAGTCTTCTGGTATAATTATACCATGTTTCAAAATCAAGCACTCCTTCTTAGTAAAATGAGTTGAAAATTCTTTATCACAGATTTGTGACACGCTTAACAAACTGTGCTTCAATTCTGGAACAAAATTAACATATTCGAAATTTAGAACACCGTTACGTACAGTATCCTTCTGTGTAATCTTCCCTTTCTATCCTCCCGCAAAGGACACATACCCACCATTAAATGTTTGAATGTCGTGCAATTGGGAAATGTCTCCTGTCATGTGCCTGGAACAACCACTATCAAGATACCAAGGTCTGATGATATTCCTCCATAGCTGTCTTTGCACAAAGCGCGAGATTAATTAGACTTTGGTACCCAGTCCATAGTTACACTGGGTGACCCTGACTCATCTAAAGTTGTCACGGGTTGCCATGACATGTCCTTTTGATCATCAAATTTTTGGTTTGCAGACTCTTTTACTGGAGATTTAGGCAACCATTTATGTCTACCATTGTAAGACTTGGCATTATATGTACGAATGGTTGACTTCATCACCAGTGTTTTTGGGTTAGAATGACTGTTAGGCTTGTCTGGACTGGTTGTGTGGACCAGTTTGCTTAAAATTACGAGGACCATTTTTCACATTATTGAACTTATCACCTAGTTTGTAATTAGAGCATCCCTCTTTAACAAATTTAGGTGGTGAGTATTTGTTGGAATTTTTCAAATTTTTAATCTTATTTGAAACCACATTATTAGAGTTCAAAGGTTTAACAGAATCAACCACACAAGAATCCTTGCTCTTTAAAACAGAGCCCAGACAAACAGTCGAAATAACATAATTCAAAACAGGTAGTTTTAAAGAAACATTAGAAACAATGTCATTATTAAATTCAAAACAAGGGTCGTCGTCCTCATCAGTCCATTCCTTCACAATTACTTTTTCTGCACATGAAGCAAACACGTTATAATCGTTCACTCTTGAAGTGGACGCACTTGCATTCACAGAACTAGCTCAATCATATTTATCTTGTTTGCCATACTTCATGCCCTTTACCTTTTCTTCATGTTCTTTGGTAACAGGGGTACTAACATAATTGTGGTTTTAGGGTGGGGGAATTTGAATATATCCTATGCCCTCACCTTCGTTTTCTCTCCACCATAATTGATTTTCAATCATTGAGTTAACTACTTTACTGGAGCCATCGAATTTTTTAAAATCTAGATCGGCCCTTTCAAATTTACTAGTTAGATTTATAATATCCAACTTAGAGGCTTCCAGTTTAGTAGTTAATTCAACGATTTTCTGTTTTGCGTCGAGGTAGTGATAGCATTTTATAGTGAATTCAGATTTAAGCTTAGATAAATCCTTTTGAGTTGCTTCTATTTTATCTAGAAAACCCTTTTCGTTTTTCTTAAGTTTAAAATTTTCATATTTTACTCTTTCCATGTCTCTAATTAAATTATCATTGTGGAGCCTATATAATTCTATCTTATCAATACAATCTTGGGAACATGGTTGAAAACTTACCTCAGAAGAGTCGGGAGGAGTGAAAGCCATATATGTGAATTGAAGTTCCTTGACTTTCTCCTCAGCAGCATTTTCTTCTTTAATGTCTTCAACATTTACGAAGTTTCCGGTCTGATTTCCAATGTTGAGAGCAGCCATCTAATTCTCCCTTGAAAACTGTTGAGCAACCAATTCCCTTTCACCATTTCCCGAACTCCAACCTCTCCTTTAGCATTACCCACAGGATTCAGCGCCCTTTCTGTGTTTCCTTCCATCGCGGGGTTAGTACATTCACGAGCAAAATGACCCAGCTCGTGACAGTTGTAGCATCTCCAAGTGTCCTTGTTGAAACCCACTTTCTGATTATTAGGCATATTCTAATTGTTTCTGCCCATCCTTTTAGTGAATTTCTTAGCCTGAAATACTGCCATGGCGATTTTCCAGGAAATATCCATTTCTTCAACTACAGGTTGGACCAAATCTCTAGCTAGAAATGCATTATAGCAATTCATAAATCCCGCATTAGAGCTATGTTCTCCTGAGTCTCTTTTGGAATAGAGGGAATCTGCTGGAGTTCTGACCATAAGCAACACCAGGAGATGAAAATTTTCCATTTTCAGCTGAAGATTGAGTAGACTTAGTGAAGAATACAAGAGCTGGTTGAGGTGGAGTGGAAGAATATTGGCCTTGAGTGGATTTGAACATTTGAAAGTTTCCTTGAGGTGGATGTTGTTGAGTGGCCTTGAACATTAAGAAACTGTCTTGAGAAATGAGGGCATTGTTGGAAGCAACATTGTACCCAGCTACACTGTAGGAATTTGCATTATTTATTGCACGTTGCTTGCCATCCATATCACATGCCTTGATAGTAGCCATCATCTCAGAGTTAGACATTCTGTTGAGATCTTTAGTCTTCTTCATAACAGCAACATTCATATCCCAACTCTTTGGCAAAGAGTTCACCAGCTTGTTGTTTATCTCAGAGGTTGCTAGATAAATGCTTGCGGATCTCATTTCAGTCACCAGGGCTATGAACCTTTGGAGTTGAGTCTCCAACGACTCTCCCAGAACATGGTTAAACATATTGAATTTTTGTCGCAGCAAGTCTTGGCGACTTCTTTTCATGTCATCATTTCATTCATAGACCTCAATCAACGCCTCCCATAATTCCTTAGCAGATTGCAGTTCTCTAAAACCAAGGGCAATCTCAGGTGAGAGTGCCATGGTTAAAGTTGAAAGTTCATTTTCATCCTCCTCAACTTTTGCAAGATCATCATCATCATACAAAGCAACGGGCTTCACAATAATTTCAGTTGAGTTAGCGCGTTGATAAGTAATTCTTTGAGGTCCCCTAACAATACTTCTCCAAACTTTGGCATCCTTCATCTTAATGTATTTCTCAAACCAAAACTTCCATTCACTAAACCCCTCATGAGACAAGAGACGGGGTATACGAGTGGTGGTCCCCATTATAGAGTCCAGTTCTTGATGAAGTGAAGTGTTGGTTGAACAATTTCCATTAGTTAACTGTTCCATGTTTAACTAAATTAGTTCATGAGTAATTTAATTCCAGAAAATTTTTAAGTCCAAAACACAAAGCCCAAATCACGTGGATCAGGCCCAAAAGTGATTATAGTCCTGTTGACCGAGAATCAATGTTGACCGAGAACCAAAGCAGTTGACAGAGAACCACAGATTGATGACCGAAAACTAGACTCTTTGATCGAGGACTAAGATTAACCGAGAATTAATACTGAGAACCACAATAAGTTGGCCGAGAACTCAAATCGTTGACCTAGAACTCAACAATTGAGCCGAGAACACTTGTTTGAAGCCGAGAACCCTATTTTTTAAGCCGAAAACCAATATTAATCGTAACCAACTTCCGAGAAAACTGGGATTTGATTTGTTTCCAAACCAAAAACCAATCTTTTACCAAAAAAGACAGATCCTTCACCTCCGATCAACTGTTCACTGGAAAAACTAACACAACCACCAAGAAACAAAATTATTGAATCCTTGATATCACAATAACGAGCCTGGATAGGTCTAAGGCTCTGATACCAATTTTAAGGTCCAAGACGGATATTTCAATTATGATATCAACGAATCTAGATGTTGGTGCGGAAATCTAACACTAGATGATTCAAGAACAAAGAACACAAACACGTAGAACACAAGGAATTGCTTCAAAACACATACGAATCAAGATGTTGGTGCGGAAATCCAACACTAGATGATTCAAGAACAAAGAACACAAACACGTAGAACATAAGGAATTGCTTCAAAACACATGTTATATTAAACGTCGGGTGCTTAAGCACTATGATTACAACCTCGTCCAAGAAATCTTAGACGGACACAATACCAACTGAATGAACAACCAACAACCCTATACAATATGTTATATATATAGGGTACCCAACATACTAGCCCAACCATAGCCCAAAGCCCACCGAGATCCATAGGGATCTCGGTTTACATACGCAACCCAAAAACAAAACAAACTAAGTACAAACCATCTAAACTAGGCCCAACACTCAAAGGCTATGCCTCATTCTCAAAAGATTTTTAATAAATTAGTAGATTGTTCTTATTTTGGGAAATTCCATCAGAGTTCCCTTGTTTTGTTTTTACTCCCGCACCTTAAAGCATGTGGGTATGACAATGAAGGGGGAGAGTACTGTGAGTTGGTCATTGGCAAAACTATTCCGAGAATCAAAGGTAAGATGCAATTCTTTACCTGGAGGATAACCCAGCCACAATACTCGATCTAATAGGCCAAAGCGGAACAAATTTCATACAACCAGAAATTTAAGCGGTCAAAGTAACTTGTTAAACAATTACATTCCTGATATAAAAACATAATTCATAGTGGGCGTTGGTGGCTAAATATGGAAAAATTCAAATGTTTATATTATACTATTTTTTTAGTTGGGTGTAAAACCCATGTCAATCCATGGACACTTCAACTATCCATTTCTCAACCCATTTTGAATTATTATATTTTGTTGGAGCATTATCATACGTGGTGGTTCACAAGATGCTCCAACTACCCACACTTTATTTTGCTAGTTCGTTAATTTGTTGGGCCATTTAAAATGCCATGGAACGCTCATGATAGGCCCAACACACCAATTGATGTTATGTTATTTTAATTGAGTCATTTAAAATGCCATGGAACCCTCATGGGAGCCATTTCACAAGTTTTATGTCGCCTTATTTAGTTGGGTCATTTAAACTACCAGGGAACGCTCATGGAAGGCCAGCTTATAAAGTATGTTTTGTTATTTAATTATGAAATTAATTTATTAGAATAATTATCCCATTTAAATAATTTTAACTCTTAAACAAACCTCATGCACTCTTCTGATTGTCTCACATCACAGTATGTAACGTCAACTCATGAAATATTTTTTTTCACAACTTACCCACTATCTTACGAACATTTACCTTTGGTCCTCGCAGAATGTCCTCCATACGTAATCACCTTCGTAACCAACGCCGTTCTTCAGGTTCCCATGACCACCGTCTGGCTGCTGGAATTACTAGAGAGTTTGTTGTTGCAATGCCAACTATCGTGACTCAAATCCAAAGTCTCGGCTCTAATGGTTCAGCTTCATCTACTACTCCAAATAGCATTCACTTCAAGAACTTCATTAGTGCTAAACCACCTCCATACTTTGGTGAGGAGAATGCCACCAAACTCATCAAATGGTTCGAGAAAATGGAGTAAGTTATCATCCATTGCGAATGTCCCGATGCCAAAAGGACTAATTTCACCTCTAGAGTCTTTGAAGAACGAGCTATCACTAGGTGGAACACTTTCAAGTTCAACCAGAGAACCGAGTTGGCTGTGACCATGCCTTGGGATGAACTCAAAGAAGCTATGAAGAGAGAATTTTGCCCTGAACATGAGTTGCAAAGGCTCGAGACCGAGTTTTGGGAACTCAAAAAAATTAGGGGTGGCAACTCTACCTACTCCTACCATTTCATTGGGAGCTTTGTCGGATAGTACCCCACCTCGTAACCCTCGAGTCTCGTGGCATCCGAAAAAATATTCATTGTTTCCAACAATCATTCGTGATGCTGTGGTCAGTCGTGACCCTATTTCCTTAGGTGAGGCCATGAACCTTGTTGCTTCCTTTTCCGATGATCATTTTTGGGTTGGAACCTTATCCCAAAAGGATTCCAAACCTACCCCTCACAATACTAAAACCAAATCCTCAGCTGATGCTAAAGCCGAACCCAAACCCGCTCAAAACAACGATACCTCTTCCCGCTTCAACACTTCCCATCACAACAAGAAGCATAAACCCAACCATCAAAACTAAGGTGTTAATCAATCCAATCAGGGTGCCGTGGTGAGTCATCATGTACGATCTGGCAGCATTTAATGCAACTGGACACCTGGACACGGGGCCGTGCCTCATGGAGCACGGGGCTGTGCCTCTCACTCCATACTGCCTATAAATAGAGGCTCATGTTGCACTCATTTGGTGTGTTTGAAGAAAATCTCTACATGGGTTTCTCTTATAAAAACACCCACATTACACTCATATTAAAGATCTTGTGAGGAGTTTGAAGGCTTGGAGGTTACCATCATCATCCATCATTACCAGCATCATTATCATCCATCATCATCATTAAGAAGGAAGATTCATCCAAATTTGGTTAGATTGTACGAGTTTAATCATGTGTTTGTTATCATCATACCTTTTTATGTTTATAACAATGCTCATTATGAGCTAAACTCCATTTACCATCTATAATCTATGAAGAAGCTTTGTTTTACTTGATGATTATGTGAAGCATGTGGTTTAGTTTGGTATAGTACATGGTTATTTTGCAATTAACCTTTGATGAAGAAATGGTTTATCACTTTAACTTAATACATAAAAGTTGATGATTAATAATCATTCATGTTAACTCGTGTTCTTGGAAACTAGAAATGGTAAAAAGAATACTTTGATAACTTATTCAAGAAAAAACATGGATCCTTATGTTGTACTTAGAAATGATGAGATATAAGTTATGATCTATTTCTCTAGTTTTGATAACTCTAAAATAACATTGTTAACACAATTGTTAGGTTATCATGCTAGTTAAAGAAATCATATGTTAATGGAATGTGTAATTATAACCTAATTAAATCAACCAAGGAGAGGTTGTGTGAGTTAACTACAACCACTCTAAGTTGTCAGGTTTGGTAATTGAGAAATCGAAGTCAATCCTAATCGTTCTACTATACCAAACTGCTTGTCTACTTAAATTAACATTCTCGTGGTAGTATGACATTAGGAAAGGATGGACTTTAAAATGCACATGCTACTTTCTTTTATGTCATAAAATATGTTCACTTAGAAATGAGAGGCTATTTTATCATATATTATTATGACAAGTTTATCACATGTTTATTTAATAATAATCAAGTAATAATGGAGTGGATTCTTGATTTTAGATGTTAACCTTCATATAACTGAATTACTCACTTTGTATTTCTCTTCTTGTCACCTATATATTACATATAAGTATTTCTATTTTATGAAAAGTTTAAAAAATCAACCTCAAAAATGATTAAAACTCTCCGATTAAAGTAAGATGAAGTTTTATCATTAGAAATATTTGTGTCCACTGATCGATACTTGGTTCTTACCAATACTATTCTACATATATGATAGGTACACTTGCCTATTTTGTGTGTGTTTAGTCTTATTAGAAATCACTTTTATAAATTTAAAACACGATCTTATGCGAAAGCTAAAAACCCCAATCAATTATTATTTCATGACACCGCTCACACACATCAAGTTTTTGGCGCCGTTGTCGGGGACACGGTACGTTTCTAAGAACGATCCAAGTTTTAATTTAGTCATTGTTTATAATTGTATAAATTTTTAACTTTTATTTTATTTATTAACTATTAAATTTTATATTTAAAGGCTAGCCTAACATTTACATTACTTTACTTTAGCTTAGTTAACTTAGACCTTAGCTTAGTTTTAGAATAATTAGCCTAACTTTAGTTTAACTTCAACTAACATTTAGTTTAATTTAATCAGTTTCAATTTGATTTAATCTCATGTATGTCCTCTACATTTGAGCCTAATCTTGTTTCCCCAATTTCTGGACCAAAGCGACTCTTTCGTCGACGAGGACGTAAACGGACTGCAGAAACCGCCGAAACAATCAAAGACGAGTCAGTAGACGCCACCATATCAGGAGAAAATCAAACCGAAGAAATGATGGCGGCCCAAAACAACGAACCATACATGATCCAGTATGCCAAGCCAACTCTTGAATGCTACGGCAATGGAGTAGCTCCACCCGAAATCACCGAAAATTTCAAAATCAAATCAAGCACCATTCATTTGGTGGAAATTTATGTTCAATTTCATGGTCTCCTCGACGAATACCCTCTTTCTCAAATATCTCGATTCGTACGAATCTGCGGAACCTTTAAAATTCAAAACTGTTCAGAAGATCAGATCATACTCAAAATATTTCCTTTCTCTTAAAGGGGTCAAGCCCTAGAACGGATAGAATCCCTTTCCTCTGGTTCCATCACTACTTGGGACCTGATGGTTGAACAGTTTCTCCTCAAGTACCTTCCGCCTGATAAAACTGCCAAATACCGAGCCAGCATTACCGGATTCCGGACTGATGACGATGAATCATTACACGCAGCATGGAAAAGATACAAAAGTCTATTGAGAAGATGCCCACATCATGGACTGAGCGTATGGTTACAAGTACAAACCTGCTTTGACGCATAATCCAATCAAAACAAACAGGCCATCGACCAAGTCACTGGTGGACACCTGTGGAGGAACTCACAAGACGAGCGACTGCAAACAAGTTATCATGGCTATGAAAGAAGTTGACTTCATTGCCCGTCAAAACAATGCTTTAAGAAACAACTACAATCCAGGTTGGAGAAACCACCCGAATTTCAGTTGGAAAGACGGAGGTTACACTCAAACTCTACCCGGATTCGAAAAGAGACCGATGAATAAATTTTTCAAGCCTAAACCACAATTCCAAGATCAAAGTTCTAGTACCCATTAAAATCCGAGCTACTCGAAAATCGAAGAAATGTTGAACCAAATCATGACCAAAACAAATGAAGCAGAAAAGAAGATCGACTCAAGAGCCATTGATATTAGCAGAGTATTGTTGAAGCATGAAGCTGACCTTAAAAGTCAACAAGCATCATTGCATAATCTGGAAACTCAAATCGGGCAAATTGCTCGACAATTATCCGAAAGACCACCTGGCACTCTTCCAAGCAACACCGTAACCAATCCGAATGCGGCATCCAACGCTGTCACATTAAGAAGTGGCACAACCACTCTTGCCTCCCCAACGTCAGAACCAGTCATGGAGAAGGAAATTCCTGGCAAAGCGTAAGAGATACTAGTTCCAACAGACATCGTACAACCTAAGGAACCAGTCAGAACCTATGTTCCACCCATTCCATACCCTGGACGGCTGAAACAGGAGAGATTGGAAGCTCGGTACGGGAAGTTTTTAGAACTCTTCAAACAACTCCACATCAACATCCATTTCGTCGAAGTCATTACTCAAATGCCGAAATATGCAAAATTTCTTAAAGAAGTGCTGACCAACAAAAGGAAGCTGGAGGAGCTATCGCATGCCACCCTGAGTGAAGAATGTTCAGCTATCCTCCAAAACAAGCTGCCACCAAAAATGACTGATCCAGGGAGCTTTACTATCCCTTGTCTCATAGGAAATTTATCTGTTAGCCATAACATGGCTGACCTAGGAGCTAGTATTAATTTAATGTCTTTTCTGGTTTTTGCAAAACTAGGGATAGGAGAACCAAAACCTACCCGCATGAGCATTCAGTTAGCTTACCGATCCTTTAAGTACCCTCGGGGCATTGTTGAAAACATGCTTGTCAAAATTGACAAATTTGTTTCCTAGTAGATTTTGTAATTCTAGATATGGAGGAAGATAAAAGTGTACCTCTGATCTTAGGAAGACCCTTCTTAGCCACTGCAAAGGCTATCATCGACGTTTGCACCGGCAAACTCACTCTCAGGGTCAATGAAGAGGCCATCACTTTTGACATAGGAAAATCTATGCAACATCCGCAACATCAAGATGACACATTATACTGTGTAGACATCATCAATTCTATCGTGAGTTGCTAGGTGTGGAAATCTTCCCTTAATACCTCATTAGAAACACAAATCTTAACTGACACTACTACCAAAGCCATTTCAAAAAACGATAATCTCAATACTATCAGCAACAATCAGGAAACATTAGAAGTAGTATGTGAGATCACCGAATGTAACGAAAAATCAAAAACATCAATCGCAGAACCACCAGCCTTAGAGTTAAAAGAACTTCCAAACCATCTCGAATACGCCTTTCTGGAAAAAGACTCTCAACTCCCAGTAATTATTTCATCTCACCTCACTAAAGAACAGAAAGACGAACTTCTTAAGGTTCTTAAGAACAATAAGAAAGCTATTGCATGAAAGATCATGGATATCAAAGGCATCAGTCCTTCCTTTTGTACTCACAAAATCCTCATGGAGGAAGAATACAAACCCGTGGTCCAACATCAAAGATGTCTCAATCCTAACATGCAAGATGTGGTGAAGAAGGAAGTAATCAAACTCCTTGATGCTGGATTAATCTACTCAATCTCATATTCACCTTGGGTAGTCCCGTTCAAGTACTACCCAAGAAGAGATGAATGAAAGTAGTGATGAACAAGAAGGACAAGCTAATACCAATGAGGACAATCATAGGCTAGCGAGTTTGCATTAATTACCGGAAGCTTAACGACGCCACAAGAAAAGATCATTTTCCACTTCCTTTTATAGATCAAATGCTTGAACGTTTATCTGAAAAATGTTCTACTATTTTCTTGACGGATTTTCCGGATACTTTCAAATTCCAATTGCTCCTGAAGATTAGGAGAAGACCACTTTTACATGTCTGTATTGCACCTTTGCCTACCGAAGAATGCCATTTGTACTATGTAATGCTCCAGCCACCTTCTAACGTTGCATGGTGGCCATTTTTCATAAAATGATCTAACACTCAATGGAAGTTTTGGAGACTCCTTCGATCATTGTCTGAAAAAACTAGACAAAATGTTGGCTAGGTATGAAGAAGTGAACTTAGTACTCAACTGGGAAAATGTCACCTTATGGTCAAAGAAGGCATTGTTCTCGGTCACAAGATATCCCAAGCAGGACTAGAAGTTGATAGGGCCAAAATAGAAACCATATCCAAACTTCCGCCACCAACTTCAGTCAAAGCCATTAGAAGTTTTCTAAGTCACGCAGGATTTTATTGCCGCTTCATAAAAGACTTCTCCAAAATTTCTAGACTTATGACCAAACTTCTAGATAAAGATGCACCATTCGTCTTCTCTGAAGAATGTGTTGAATCATTCAACATATTGAAAGACAAACTTGTCAACACACCAATCATGACTATACCCAATTGGACCCTTCCATTCGAGATCATGTGCGATGTAAGTGACTTTGCAGTTGGAGTCGTACTCGGACAACGTAAAGAAAAACATTTTCACCCAATTTACTATGCTAGTAAAATTATGCATAAGAACATTACACCATAACAGAAAAAGAGTTATTAGCAGTAGTCTTTGCCTTTGGAAAATTTAGATCCTACAAGTTCTTTCCAAAACCATAGTTTACACTGATCATGCCACCATATGATACCTCTTCAACAAGCAGGATGTCAAGCCTAGACTTATCCGATGGATTCTCATACTCCAAGAATTCGACATAGAAATCAAGGATAAGAAAGGAGCAGAGAACGTAGTCGCAGACCATCTCTCACGCTTAGAATGCCCAGCTTCAGAAGAACATCACAAGAAAATTATTGATGATAACTTTCCAAATGAAGTTCTCATGCATATTCAAGCAATCATGCGGGAAGAAGATGAAAGTCCTTGGTTTGCCGAGTTCGTGAACTATCTACCTTGTAGAATCTTAAGAAAAGAGCTAACTCATCAACAACCGAAGAAATTCTTCTCCGACCTTAAGTTCTACTTCTAGGAAGATCCATACTTGTTTAGGATAGGCGTCGATCAGGTTATGCACAGGTGTGTATCAGGAAAAGAAGCCTTAGATATTTTCAAACACTACCATGAAGGACCTACTGGTGGACACCACAGTACCGCCACCACGGTCATGAAAGTGTTTGATGCAGGATTCTTTTGGCCCACCATATATAAAGACACACATGCTTTGATCCAAGCATGCGATACTTGTCAAAGAGCCAGAAACATCTCAGCCAAAAATGAGATGGCTCAAAAAGGCATTCAAATATGTGAAGTCTTTGATGTATGGGAAATAGATTTTATGGGCCATATTCCTAACTCATTCAGAAATAAGTACATCCTTGTAGCAGTTGACTACGTGTCTAAATAGGTATAAGCACAAGCTCTTCCCACTAATGATGCTCGAGTAGTTGTAAGATTTCTGAAAAACTAATTTTCACATTTCGGTACTCCAAAAGCTTTAATCAGTGAAAAATGTACTCATTTATGTAACGCTCTAATGGAAAAAGTCTTAGCACGATATGGAGTTCACCGCCAACTGGCAACACCATATCACCCTCAGACTAGTGGGCAAGTAAAGGTCTCGAATCGAGAATCAGGAGGATACTAGAAAGAACTATAGGAATGAATCGCAAGAATTGAGCAGAAAAACTAGATGACGCTCTGTGGGCCCTAAGGACAGCCTACAAAACTCCCATAGGGACAACACCTTTCAAACTTGTTTATGGGAAGGCATGTCATTTACAAGTAAAATTAAAAAACAAAGCTAACTGGGCTCTCAGAGCAGTGAACTTTGATCTAATGTCCGCCGGTAAAAACTGGAAAGATCAAATTCACAAGCTCGAAGAACAAAGAACATTAGCCTATGAAAACTCATGGTCTTATAAAGAGAAGACTAAACGTCTACACGACACCCATTTAAAATGAAACAAAAAGTTTCAAGTTGGCGATTGAGTACTGTTATACAACACACGTTTACGTCTTTTTTCAGGAAAATTGAAATCCCGCTGGACAGGTCCGTACATAGTTAAATCAGTTTTTGACTATGGGACAGTCGAGATTTCAATTTCTGATGGCCACAAGTTCAAAGTTAATGGACATTGATTAAAAACATACATCGATGGGCAATTTGAAGATGTTTCCGAGGTAATATTCTTCTGACCAACTCAGTAAGCATGCAAATATAAGGGTTCGGCCAGAACCCTCGATTAACTAGGCCCTGTATATATATTTTACTAAAAAAAACTACTGTCTCAAAACACGGGGGCGTGCTCCTAGAAGCACGGTCCCGTGCCACGAAGTGCGGGCCGGAATCTTCGCTGCAAAAATCTCTGTCAGACTGGTTTGTAACAGAATTGTCAGACCAAAAACACGGGGCCGTGCTTCACAAAGCACGGGGCCAAGCCTGACAGCTGGTTGGTTATAAAAGGCACCTCTTGCTAATGCATTTCTTGCGCCAACCCAAACACAGACACTCTTGCCTACAACATGCCTACTGAGATGAATGAAGCAATCCCCGTCCCTCGTCAACCAAGAACGAAACCCGACACGTTTCCAAAATCGAGCTTCTCTTGAAACTTCAAGAACTCGTCAAGGAACTCACCGAGATGAATCGCCTTGCGGAGATGCGTCTCATCCAACTCACCGAATCTGTGGAAAGTATGAAAATGGAGCTTCGAGACATCAACGAACAACTCCAGTTTCAAGTTCTTCGTTTCACGTATTTTCCTCCTCCCGGACCATTCGACAGAGGAGAACCTTTCGGTGGGATCTAAAGACATTAGTTTTAATATTTTCATGTGCAAACAAGTGCATTAAGCACAACGTTTAAGGACTCTCGGGCTTAACCCGAGTAAATTTATGTTTTTAGGACTTTTAATTTAATGAAAAAGTAATCTTAGGCAATTCAAAATTTTCAAATTAACTGTATAAACATCATCCCAAGAATTCTGGCTCTCGCGTTTTTGTTGAAACATCAAAGAAATTTTCAGTGACAAAAAGCATGGGGTTGTGCTTCTTGAAGCACGGGGCCGTGGTTACCCTATAATCATCAGCATTATACGCGCTGACTCCGTACAATTCTCTGAGTCAGAAACATTTATTCCCCTAGCAGCACGGGGCCGTACTTCAACAAGCATGGGGTAGTGCTCGACGTTCCATTCTCTATATAATGCATGGAAATAACTCACTATTTTATTCATACCAACCAAAATTTACTGAAATGGAAAACAAAATGGCAGAATGGAGGCCAGTGAGAAAGGCCAAGAATGGTGATTCTTCCTCATAACTTGAAAAAGAAATCATTAGGCTCCAATGCATCGTAAGAGACCAAGTGGAGAGTAACATCCAAAGTGAGGCTCGCCTAATCGAGCTGACTAAGAAGTTGAACTACTGTGATTCGAGAATTTCCACATCGTGGATAGCCACAACAAAGATGTGGACTTTAAGCTCAATTATCTTAACCGAGAACTCGCAAAGCTCGACAAGAAGCTCTCCGAGCTTTTGGAAGGCAAACGAGCCCCGCCACACATTCAGGATTTGTTTGGGAATGGTGGTCGTTAGAAGTTCGGACTTTGTCTTGCTAGGAGTTACTATTGCTAGTTTTATGTTTCGTGATTTGGGATTGTTGTTTTACTTTTCTTTCTATCATGTTTAATTATGTTTTATGTTTAATGAATATTAGGACTTTTAATTTCTATCTTAATTTAAAGAAAATCATTTGAGAAACGAACCAACTTGAGAAATAAACTGCAAAACAAAAAGGAAACTGACTGCTTCATGCAGCACGGTACCTTGCTTCAAAAAGCACAGTGCCGTGCTTTTGTCTACAGTACAGTTATGTTTTTCTTTTTAATAAACTAACATTTCCATTCACTTAACCCTAAAACTAACCTCATCCAAAGCCGAAAACCTACGCCTCTCTGCCTATAACTCGATTATTTGCTTCAAATCTACGATTTCCAACCAAAGGTATGATAATTTAGTAAATCTATTGTTCAAATCCATTATTCTAGTTCTTAAATAAACCCTAAATCTCACAAATTGATGAAATCGGTTCCAAACCCGGAAAATAAATGGGTTAATTGTTAGATCTAGAATAGTGAGTTGTTAGATATATCACAATTAAGATTTATTGAGAAAAACCATTAGGATTCGAATCTTGGATTATTTAGTTAAAAATTTGAACCCGAATGATATGTTAAAACCGGTTGGAATCGCAAATTCGAGTCTTGATTATGGTAGAATTAGGAATAAAAACACGAGGTGTGTTTTACAAAACACGACTTGTGGTCACCCTCTGTTCAACAAAAAGTCAAAATCAGAAACTAGGAAGCTTGCCAAGGACCCGCAACATGGGGTCGTGCTTTCAAAAGCATCGTACCCTGCTTATCATAAACATGGGGTCGTGCTTCAAGAAGCACGACACCATGGTTTTACACATTGTTCCAAGTTTTCGGCAATTTTCGATTAAAATTGAACTAATCTTAATACAAATTTCAGATGGCTGAGTACGGTGATGGCGAGCACGCTTTCCTTATCTTCCACGAAGACACCGACAGGGATGAACAGGCCCGACAACGAATGGGCTACCTTAACAACCGTCTCCCAGAAGCATATTTCTATGCTTGCAAAGACATACTAAAGCAAGTAAACCAATGGGGGAGGTACAAAAAGTTCATAAAAGGGCCATGGGAGAGTGTTTTAAATCAAAAGGGTAAAGCGGTAACTGAGCTGAACAAGGAATTTTTAGCCTCGTTCTCTTTCAAGACGAGAAATTTGTCTATGTGGGACGAAAATGCTGTTGAGTTTAGGTGTGGGGAGAGTGGTACACGACATCGGTCACCCAACTCGGGATCGATTTGGGAATTTACACGAGTGATGAAACCGACAGTTCCATCTGGTTTGAATCCATGACTACATTCGCAGATGAGGATCCTGATGAGTCGGCAAAAGCAGGTGATACCAGGAAACAAGAATGGGAACTACTGAGCTACGGGGATGAAGCCTACTGTACCAGCAGCATAAAGAGCACCGCCCTACGCGATCCAATCATGAGTTACATTCACCAGCTGTTGAGCCACACGGTTACCGCACGCCGTCACAGGGAGGGGTTTGTGAACTTGAGGGATTTATGGGCGTTGTATTGCATCAAAAATGACATAGCTTGCAACATCACTTATCTGTTATGTCATCTTTTCAAAACAAATGCAAATGCAAAGAGCCGAAATACCCCGATCTTTGGTGGTGCATGGATTTATAAACATTACTAAGTCTACCATGCAGACAGAGAAGGAACCCAAAGCCCAAACCCAATACCGCTCAGCCTAAGTTTTTGTATCAGCATGCAGATGGTCCAACAAGTCAGCCGAAACCCGGAAATGTGGAGGCTTCAGGATGCATGAACCAGATCTTGGATCTTGAGGACCCAGCTGAGATGATGATCCAAGGTGTACCAGAAAGGAGAGGAGGATCACCACCCCGACAGACCCGCCTCCGCACTTACCACCAGCAGGGCGGCCCATCATCATCATCAGGAGTCGGCCCAGCTCGTCACACCATAGCCAGTACTCGTTTAAGGGCCTATACGGGCTCATTGAACAGTTCCAGACTCACACTACCGCTTCTTTTGACAGGTTAATAGGACAAATTACTGCCTCTGACGCACAACGAGCAGCAGAATATGCAGAGACGAGGCGAGAGATTAACGTTTGGGTGAACGTATGGACAGGCAATGGGGACCTTTCGACCCGAACACGGGTAACTAACGAGCAGCGGCACTGGTAGGTCTGTTATGGGTATGGGTATGGGTCAGGGTAGTAGTACTTTTATGACATTATTATCATGTTTGTTTTAAACAATTTACTTTATATCGTTTGATTGTTTTTTTATTTGGATAATTTTATGGCCGTGGGTGCCAAGACACTTTATTAGGTTCTTATTTAGCCTGTGTAGGCAGGATGTAGATGATTCCACACCCAATTTTCAGTATTATTATGCTTGGTTGTTTGTGGTTGCTTGTGGTTTTAAATTATCCAGGAACAAAACAAGAAAACGGACGAAAAACAGGGGACGCTCTGTCGAAATTTCGTTAACCCGTAGGGAAGTTCCTTTCCATCTTACCCACCATACTTCATTCGAATCTTAATATTTTTATGAATCTTTTCACATTGAGGACAATGTGAAATCAAGTGTGGGGAAGGGAATTACTTGAACTACTGCTTGCTCAACTAATTATAAGATTCTCTAAATAACAAAAGTTTATGTAGCAAATAAAGACTATTTTTATAACAAAACCAAAAGAAAATCCAAGAAAAGTTTTTACAAATAACCAATTACAAATCTATTATAACCAAAAAGTGAAAAAGTTAAAAGAAGTTTTGTAATATTGAGAATAAATTTATGCAAAATATGGCGTCTATACCCAATTCCTCCGTTACTGTGAGATAATCTCATGTCATATAAATATTTTTTTCGGAAGATTTCAGTGAGTCATATGTTTCGTGTGATTTAAAACTTGTCGCAATTATTCATTTCAAGACCGCACGAAGCGTTATATAAGGAAGAAGGTAATATCGCTACAAATCATTCTCCAAATTACAAAACCTTCTACCAATACCTTACCACTTTAACCCTCTCACCGGTAAAATACAACACTGGTCTTTTACCGGAAGAACCTAAAGAACTGGAAATGCATTCTTTCGATTTCAATTTCCTTTGCTGCATACATTTCGCAAAACCTAGGTTGCCTCCAGAACTTAAGGAGATATTTTTCTCTTTAGAAATAAGGTGAGGAAAAAGTGGTGCCAAGTTGAACAAAGGCCACAATTCTGTAGAGTTTCCAAAAGCGCAATGAAAATAAGAGCAAAAAGATACGAACGATGTAGAAAATGCGGAAACTGGTCCCACGAAGGGAGATGTAGTAAAAGTCAAACTCAGTCTCAACATGAATATACCGAACTAATGAGGGTGGGGCTATTAGGCTCAAAGCCGAACAATCCATTAGAGTTGGGAGTTATGTTCAGAACATGATTGAGGAAGAACTGATTCACATCCTCGATAAAACTGGTCTTGACGATCTATGTAACCCTTCACAAAGGTGGAGATTTGAACTCATTACAAGCTTATTTATCACAGTTTACATTTTCGCTAAGAGTGTTTATATACATACATCACAGCTATGATCAGATATAAAACCGAGTGTGAGTGAACATTGTGAGAACGTGACGTTTTGCATAAATAGAAGCTCATAAAAACAAAATCATCTTTTTATATATCACTACATATATTCCTATGATTAAAGGTTGGTTATTCTATTTCATTTTCTTGGAATTCTTATGGGGATAATTAAAGTCGTGGTCCTAACTTGCTATTTTTAGAGAATATTTTATAAGTAACTTGCTTGAGGACAAGCAAGGTTCAAGTGTGGGGATGTTTGATGTACATAAAATTATGCATCTTTTTAGCATCAAATAATTTCTAAAAACCGCAACTTCTAGCAAATAATATAGCTCAGAAGGCTACTTATCACTTTAAAATGCAATTTCAGGTAAACCCAAGCCTTAAACGAACAAACAAGCGAAAAGATGAAGATAAACGAAAGACAATCCAAGAAAAACCCCAACCACACCCCAGTGCCTCCCTAACCACGCCCCCATGCTTCTGAACACAAGAAAAAACAAAAATCTGCAAGAAAAGACAAATACTGATACAGTAGCATGGGGTCGTGCTTTATTAACCATGGGGACGTGGTCACCTTTATGATAAAATAAAAAGAATTAGCACATGTCACTAAAAAGCACGGGGCCTTGGTGAGTCATCATGTACGATCTGGCAGCATTTAATGCAACTGGACACCTGGACACGGGGTTGTGCCTTATGGAGCACGGGGTCGTGCCTCTCACTCCAGACTACCTATAAATAGAGGCTCATGTTGCACTCATTTTGTGTGCTTGAAGAAAATCTCTACATTGGTTTCTCTTATAAAAACACCCACATTACACTCATATTGAAGATCTTGTGAGGAGTTTGAAGGCTTGGAGGTTACCATCATCATCCATCATTACCATCATCATTATCATCCATCATCATCATTAAGAAGGAAGATTCATTCACATTTGGTTAGATTGTTCTTGTTTAATCATGTGTTTGTTATCATCATCCCTTTTTATGTTTATAACAATGCTCGTTATGAGCTAAACTCCATTTACCATCTATAATCTATAAAGAAGCTTTGTTTTACTTGATGATTATGTGAAACATGTGTTTAGTTTGGTATAGTACATGGTTATTTTGCAATTATCCTTTGATGAAGAAATGATTATCACTTTAACTTAATACATCAATGTTGATGATTAATAATCATTCATGTTAACTCATGTTATTGGAAAATAGAAATGGTAAAAAGAATACTTTGGTAACTTATTCAAGATAAAACATGGATCATTATGTTGTACTTAGAAATGATGAGATATAAGTTATGATCTATTTCTCTAGTTTTGATAACTCTAAAATAACATTGTTTACACGACTGCTTAGGTTATCATGCTAGTTACAGAAATTATATGTTAATGGAATGTGTAATTATAACCTAATTAAATCAACCAAGGGGAGGTTGTGTGAGTTAAATACAACCACTCGAAGTTGTTAGGTTTGGTATTTGAGAAACCGAAGTCAATCCTAATTGTTCTACTATACCAAACTGCTTGTCTACTTAAATTGACATTCTCGTGGTAGTATGACATTAGGAAAGGATTGACTTTAAAATGTGCATGCTATTTTCTTTTATGTCATAGAATATGTTCACTTAGAAATGAGAGGCTATTCTATCATATATTATTAGGACAAGTTTATCACATGTTTATTTAATAATCATCAAGTAATAATGGAGTGGATTCTTGATTTCAGATGGTAACCTTCATATAATTGAATTACTCACTTAGAATTTCTCTTCTTGTCACCTATACATACATGGGTGGCATGATGAACTTCCGGGTCGTGTGGTTGATGCTAGTGTCTATGCTTATGTTTAAAAACTTTGTGTGTTTCGTTTATTGGTATGCAACTTTATTTAAATCCGGATATGGGTAATTGGTTGTCCCATGAATTGCAATTGGTATGAATATCCTGTATTTGCATCTGTTTTTGAAAATCTGAGTTACATTGAGGGCAATGTAAATCTCAAGTGTGGGGATGGAGAAATTAAAAATTTTTGGCCTTAGAGTAGCTTGATTGTGCGCAAAAGTCGAAATTATAACTTGTTAATTGCTAGTATTAATGCCAAGTAGAGGTCTTTGGTCATGGTCAGTTTTTAAGCTTCTCGAAAGTCTTCCCATGCAAATTTTTTTTTAAAAAGAAAATTAAAAAAAATCGTTTAGATGGGGATAACGAGTCATGGGGACATGTACACGTTTCATATCGGCAGCCTAATTCCTCTGGTACGTGTGTAAGATTTGCCTTATATATAATAAACATATAATATATAGTATATACACATGTCATTTGAGTGACATTATAGAGAGTAATCAGTATGCCCATAATATCTAGAACTTGGTTGTCTCATGCATTTCGAGATCTTAGTTTGGCATGATTGTAAAAGTGATAGAGGAAATTAGGTTAAGCCTCGTCTGGATGAGTGCGAGTGTGGGTATTGGGGGTTAGGCCTCATATGTTATATATATATGAGCGTGGATAATGAGAGGGGAGGGGGGTTGCTCCCTTAGAAAACATTTTTGGACCTATTCTTTCGTTCAATCAACCCCGAGGTGATATTACGGGACGATCCGGCTTAATAGGTTTCTTTGTAGTTGTTTTAGTATTTATTAATAGGATGTATTAAGCATTATGTTTATTATGCTTTAAAAAAATTGTGTTAAAGTTGCAATGTTCAATTGTTATGAGTTGTAGAAAAAAGAAAAAAAATGATGAAAACTCACAGAAAAGCTCAAAAAGAGTCAATGTTCTAGTCAGTATTGGTTGTATATGAAAGTTAGTGAGTTTGTTTAGTTGTTTAGTCGTTGGAATAAATTGGTCTTGTTTATATCAGTGTTATTTAGTTATTTTGTAATTAGCCGGATCGGATCGTTTGAGCTACTTTAAAAAATTCCCTTCCATGCCCTTACACTTAGCCCCGTTACAACCCGCTTTAAGCCCTCTTGATTTGCATTTGTGTCAAAGCATTTATATGGGTAGAGATATGACTTGCTTCCAAGATTATTACATTGTGTTCATACTTGGTACTAAGGGCAGAGAGATACTAGCACATCTTTTGTTGGTTCAGATATTAAACCGAGTGGAGAGATATTATTATATTATGAGGGGTATGACCATGTGTGCCTTATCCGGAAACACAGTACACTCGTTTGGCGGTTTCAAAATTTTAAAATGTATCAATAAATTGTTTGGTGGGTTATCAACCTTGACAGTGTCAGTTCTTGGGAATTGGGTATGACCTTATACCTCACTAGTATTAATACTGATATTTGAGGAACCATCGATCGAGGTGTATGTGTTGCATGAGAGTTTGCTTGAGGGCAAGCAAATGATAAGTGTGGGGATGTGATGTGTGGGTAAAAATATGTGTGTTAAGTGTTTAAATTCGTGTGTTTTAATTAGTTATATATTGTGAACATGATTACTTTGTGTGCGTTTATGGTTTCAGGTGTGCGGAGCTTAACAGAGCTTAATCGGAGCTCATTTGGAGTGTTTAAGGATAAAAGAATCGAGATTATACGAAAAGAGGCGATCGGGAACTAAACCGGACGTTCGAGAATCAAGAAGAACTAGAAAACGGAGTTTTAGAGGAGGGCCAGCCGTAAGCTACGCTCTCCAGGCCGTAGCTTACGGTCTGGAAGCAACCGTAAAGCAGAATTTACAAACCGTAGCTTACGGCTTAACCGTAAGCTCATTTACCGTAAGCTACGGTTGGGGAGACCGTAGATTACGGTCTGGTTTGACGGAAAAGGGGATTTTGGTGATTTTCTTCCATATATAAAGCCATTAAACTCTAAAGTCGAGGGGATTCAATATTATTCAGTTTTGGGACTTCTTGGAGGCCATCTTACACCACCAACACTCATCCTAATCACACGATTGATTCATGAACACCTTCTCCAACATCATAATCAAGAGCATGAAGATCAAGATGCAAGGCTAAAGACTTCATAACCATCTCCGGGTGTAGAGTTCAGTTGCATGTTAGGTTTTGACATTCTATTCTTTAACTTTGGATTTGTAACTGATTAATCATTCGGTTGATCAATTCTTTGTGTTTGCTTTTGTTCTTAAACGGTTTTTATTAATTGATCACTTAATCCTTTGTAAGTTAATTGATTTGTGGTCATCAACAATTAGGATTAAGTTCTTTCGTCATTTTCCCGTATATCGTTAACCATATTATTGATTTCGTGTTTCAACATGTAAAACCGATTATCAAATAGATTTTCATTTAGCCGTGTCAATTGTTCGGATTCAGTTCTGATGATCAACACAGTCAATCATTAAGTCTTTTGATTTACATATTTTATAAGAAACGGTCCAAAGAAGTTTTTCAATTCCTTAACTTGCTACAAAACCCGAACCCTGGAGTTTGGTTATTTTCATATCATTGTTTACAAACTACTCATTTAAACCGCTTGACATCGTTTGTCCACTTTTAAGTATTTTTATTATAGAAATTGAGTTCCACTTGCACTTTCCACTGATTCCATGTGGATTCGACACCTTACTTGCCCTAGCTAGTAAAGGAATTTTATAAGCATTTTTTATTGACCTTTCGACATCAATCAAAATGGCGCCGTTGCCGGGGAATCAACGCGCAAAGTGCTAGTTTAGCTTAATTTTTAGTTTTTGTTTTTACTTTTTTCTTCGTTCATTTTGCGCGGGGTGTTAGTGTTTTTTTCTGTGCAGGTAACTTTACAAGTTAATGCAGACGAGATACTCCCGTGAGAAAGAGCCGCTCCAGTTTGATCCCGAAATCGAGAAAACAGCAAGACGAAACCGAGCAGCTCAGAAACCCATACTAAACCAAATAACCAAAATCATAACACCAAAAGAAGAGACCATGAGTAACCGAAACCGAAGAGACCCAAATGTATACCAACCACATAACCAAGAACAACCAGTTCCACAAAACCAGAATGTTAACCGTGACAGAAACCGCAAAAGGTTCAACCAAAGAAATGTTAACGTAATCCCAGGAACATTGATGACAACTTGTCAATCAGATCCGCTCCAGTGAACCGTCAAAGATACGCTGATTTGAGAGAGGAAAGACCTGAGATAAATTGTGCTCGTGCACAGGTGGAAGATTTGCATATATGGGATGATTTTGGTTTCGATTATGAGGAAGAGGATGAGCTTAGAGATGAACAGGGGGTCGATATCAGCAACAAGATCTACGTGATGACCAAGAGATTAGACAAAATCATCCAGAATATCAGAGAGATCGAGCACCAAAACGATAACCAAACCATGAATAACCGTACTACGATTTTGATGATGGAGCTTTGAGGGCATTTGTTCCACCACCAGTCAGAGGCGTTCAAAGCCACTTCACTCCACAATTGGCTACGAATTCTCTACCGATTATCATTCCAGTCAGACATAGAAGAACTTTTTTGGTAAGGCAAAATAGTTTGACGGGATTACCTACATTTCATGGAAAGGCTACAGAAGAACCATACTTACACTTGATTGACTTCAACTCGATATGTGCACCCATCTCGAGTCAAGGTTTTACTGCGGAAGATGTGAAGATGGTAGTCTTCCAGTTTAGTTTGAAAGATGCGGCAAAGCAGTGGTTTCTATCGTTACCATCAGCTAGTATTTTCACTTGGGGAGACTTGGCACAACCGTTTTTAGACGAGTATTATACTCCACAGAGAACCATAGAGGCCCACAACAACATTCGAAACTTTCAGCATATCACTGGTGAAACTTTCTATGAATCATTCCAACGGTTTAAACGATTATTGAGGACTTGTCCACATCATGGGATTGCCATATGGGAATTGATAAAGGCATTCCAGGATAGTCTCTCAAATGATGATGTTAGTGACCTCCAAGCCACCACGAATGGATCTTTTCTTGCAAATGATGAAAATGAGGATTGGGGACATTTGGAGAGACATGTGAGTAATTCAAAGAGACAAGCACAGTCGGATAGGATGTCAAAAAGGGCGGTGGTAAAAGTAGTTGAAGTCATCGTTCGGATGATATAATGGATAGATTGGAAAAGAAGATGGATAGGTTGTTGGTTGCAGGTGTACAAGGAGCCGGAAATTCGGGAAAAACATATCCGGCATGTGAAGGTTGTGGTGATTTGGGACATGAAGTTGCGAATTTTGGGGCAACATATGATGAAGAAGAGGTGAATTATGTCCAGGGTGAACATAGATACAATAACAACATGAACTCAAACAATTACCACTCTGGCCTCAGAAACCACCCAAACTTCAGTTATGGAAATCCAAACACCCAACATAACCCAAACTTTCAGGGCAGTTCTCAGAAAACAGGATACCATTCGAATCAAAGGCAGTATGGATTGGCTCAGGTAATAATCAGAGCGGGTATACCCAAGGGAATTCTTCGGGTAACAAAGAGGAGTCACTTAAGGATGTGATGGAGTTATTTAAACAAATGAAGGCAGATCAAGAGACTCAGAATAAGGCATTGAATCAGAGGTTGGAGCTTCAAGAGAAGGCAAATGCTGCAAGAGATAAACAGGTGAGTCAACTGGCAGAAGAAATGGCAAGCCTAAAGAGAAATCCATCCAAACAACCGAGTGACACTTTGAAGAATCCGAGCCATCAAAGTAGTAGTTCGTCAAACTCCAAAAATGAACACGTCAGTGCCATCACAATCGAAGATAGCGTGGAAAATGATACGGTTGAAGAATTTGAAACGGGGGCACCACTCATCTCTATTCAGATTGGCGAGTTCAAGACCACCAAGGCACTTGTTGATTATGGTGCGAGTGTGAGTGTTCTACTGGGGAGTGTGTGTGACTGGTTTGATTTTGGACCTTTACAAGAAGTTGATACCACCTTGGTGTTAGCCGATTTCACTCGAAGACGACCCCGTGGGAAGCTGACTGGTGTTGCGGTAAAGGTTGATGATTTTTACTACCCTGGAGATTTCTTTCGAAAATAAATATTCTAGGTCATGTGCTACTAATGGGTGTCTTCCTCGTACGTGTGAGGATGACACCAAAAAGGAGAAAAGTGTTGTTTTTGATAGGTCTAAGCGTGAACGAGAGAAGGAAGAGTTAAATGTAGTAGATGTAAAAAGTGGAGCAACAATAAGTTCAACAAACAATATTAAGATGGTGATGGAAGTAGTGGTCAATAAGGAAAAGGATGGAACATACAAGAAGAAACCACCAAAGAAGGAGAAGGTAAAGAAGCCACAGCGCAAAATACCACAGCGCGTAGGTTTTTCTGCCTTGCAACCGCAGCGCAAAATACCATGTAAAACATTAATCCTTAACAAAACAAAAGTCATGCCTGCTTTCAGTTGATATTTTAGCCCATTTACCTTTATCCATTTTCGTGACACCCGGATAAAAATTAGCCTAATCCTGTGACTAATTTAACCGTGCTTATGTAAATAAAATAATATAATAAGTATAGTGACATTAGTTTAATCCGAAAACTCCAAATATTTGAGATATATTTAATTACATTCGAAAAGTTCAAATTTTGGCGTGTAGTGAACACTGTGCGAAACGAGCGTTGGCGACGACTTAAAAACTTATGAAAGTCCAAACGTGTCAGGAATGACTCGAAAAATTAAAATTCTTATGAATATAGAATTAATAATATATAAAGTTATTTTTAGAAGATTCGAATCGTAAAATTTAGAAAACAAGCTATCAGCCCGAAACCAATTATTTCCAAAAAAATAGTTTCTTAGGCTTGTATATTCAATAATCCAATATCGGATCAAACCTGATAAAAATTATTAGAATCAGAGTTCGATTGATCTAGTTAAAATTAGCAGAACGTAGAATCACGGGTATGATACTTGAACAATGCATCACAAAATCATTTTTATTTCCCTAACCAAACCGTCCCCACCCACCCCTTGTTTCTCTCAAACCACTTTGCCGATCATTACCTCTAAAGCCTACCTTGAGTCAAGTTGAGTGTTGGTGGCATGAACAAGTAAAAAGTGTATTATCACCCTCCACATAATAACTCTATAAGCTAACACAACTCACCCCGCCTTCCTCCTTTCATTCACTCATTTCATTTCACTAACACACACACTTGAAGACCTATGAAAATGTAGTAAGATACTTTGTAGGAGTTTTCTTTGTAAGACAGTTTAGAAGGTTCTGAGCCAAGACCCACCAAACAAATCATCATCTTCTTCATTTCTCTCATTAAACCTAAGGTAAGATTTATGATGAAAGTTCATTCTTCAATATCCATTGCAAGAATTTTTTTTCTTGATGCTTATATTTTTCTTAATTCGTAGCAAAACTCCGTAGAAAATAAGTTAGCTACGAAACTTATAACTACGAACTAAATCCATAGCAATTCCGTAGCAAACACCCTGTTTGCTACAGAATTGTTACGGATTTGGCCATAGCAAATACCTCTTTATGTAGTAGTGCACAAACAAGAAGAAAATACATAATATTGAACTTGAATGTTGAATGTATGTGGTGTGTGTGAGCCGTGGGAAAGAAAGAGAAAAAGAATTAATGGGTTTTTATGTTTTAGTTAAATGTTAAAATGTTAATCTTGATATTAATGATCATTAATTGCTAAGATTGATGTCATTCCCATTTAAATTACTAAAAAACGAGTACAAAAATTAAAAGAAAGAATAGAGAGAAAGAGAGAGAGAGATATGGTGAGAATAGAGTAATGGGTATTTAAGTTGGTTAATTAATATGCATACTTGATGAATTGAATACATAGAATGTTTGAAAAAGTATTAGTTAGGTGGTCTGACATGATGGAAAGTAGTCAAAATATGATTTATGTTGATATAGATGATGCATGATAAATTATAAATATAAATAATTGCATAATAGTAGTTATTAACTTGATAAAATAGGATCTAAATTTGGTATGAAAGACTTACTTTAACTTAGTTAAAAGTGCATTTTGTGATAGATTATCAATTCTGAAATATATAGTGTTTTATAAGTTTAAAGTGATCATATTTGATACATGATGCGTTTACCATGTTTCGTTCTACTTAATTTGCTTGTCGGTGGCTTTGACTTTTTAATGCGAGCTAACACGTTTTTAGGAACTGTTTTAAACAGCTCCTAAAACCTAAATAAGGTTATACATTAAGGATAAGTTAGTAAAACTAGATCCTAGACGGTTTGTGTCGCGAGAACTATAACATCTCAAAATTTTTGATTTTGAAAATGTCAAGTATACAAAATATAAGGACCAAAAATGAAAAATTTTGATTTTCCTGACCTATCGCGATACGCAGTGGATCGGAAGACAACCAATCGCGTACCGAGATGGATATGTCACAAGATCCCAAGTTGGGCGGTGTCGCGATACGCGATCACCCATAACCAATACGCCATCGCGTACCACGATGACGTGGTCTGACAGGCGAAGACACATATCTCACCACGTGTCCCCACGTGGCACCATGTGTCAGGCCACGTTGCATACGTGGCAAATCTAGTGGTGACGCGACAAGGCTAGTCGCAATACTAGATGGCCTACCAAGTGCCCATCGCATATCGCGATGGAATATTATATTGATTAAGTCGCCGCTAGATCCATCACAATACGCGATGAATCGTTTTCAAGACCCATCGCATATCGCGATGGGTTGCCTGATCAGCTCTGTAAATAAGGCTTCAAGCTCATTCATTTCATCATCCCATCCTCTTTCTCTCTCTCTCTCTCTCTCTCTCTAGTATACTTTCTCTTTCTACCTCGTTTTATGTGCCTTCGACCCGACAATCGTTAACTGTGCCCAACACTGAAGATACCTCGAATTTCGTGCCACCTAAAAGTAACCCAAAATTCTGGCTCGAAGCGCATGCACGAAGAATTGTCAAGAACACCTCGATAAGCGTGCAAGTGCGAAAGTGCTGCCGAAATTTTAGGTATTTATTAAGCTACTCGAGGTAGGGGTTCTGCCCGAGTAAAATATAATTGTATTATTATAACATTAAAATGGACTTAGACCATATTCGAGGGTATACTTGATACCTCGAAAGTATAAAAAAAGAAAAATATTAATAAAGGATGTTAGATAAAACAGTTCTTTGTTATTAAATAAAAATTTTATTTAAGTTTCTTAAATAAATAAAGAAATAAAGTATACGTTTCTTCGAGAAGAAGAAACGTAGTGTTTAAAAAAGTAAACAAGTTGAACTACAGATTCAAACATATTTAACAAAGAAAAATGATTTGAACTAAAGGTTTGAAAAGAAAATATAATCAAGGTAAAGATTATGCGAAAAAGACTAAAGGTCTAAAGCTAGATTGTTAATCTAGTAATAACAAATACTTATACTCGTACTATAGGTCTGGGATAACAAGAAAGACGAACTCAATCAGTGAAGTGAAGCTGATTAAGCAAAAAGGTGAATACGACCCAAACTTTTATAACTAAGTTTAATCGAGTCAAATTGAATTGATGACATGAGATTACTTGTCTCTAAAACGTTATAAACAAAAGTAATCGTTGATCCTCAGGCTGTCATGTAAGTTTGTATGGATCCTTTTATATGTGGTTAGATGGTGGGCACACCGCGCAACACCTGGTTATGGCTCCACCATGACGGGTCGGACGTAAGTTATGTCCGAAAGAGGGGTAATCATGTGTATACTAATGGTAGCTAAGTAATCTCGAACGTTTCGGTGTTTGTTGAGCGGTTTCGAGTTGAGCTTAAGTTTATAATTGTGACGTATTTTTAAATTGTTTTACAGGTAATGAAGATTAGATGCTTGGGGACGAAGTAGACATTAGGTGATCTGATGGCACAGATGAATTTGGTGAATGTTAAATATAAATGGTGGTTTTAACAAAAAATCTTTTGTAAACGTTAATCGGGCATTTTTATAATCCCGTGTTTTGAATATATAAATATATTAATATTATATCCACGCTAAATTTCCGCATTTAAACTGTAACTCTGATTTATTTACAAAAACAATACCAACTATGGGTCACACGCCTAGGCCTAAGATAGGGGGTGTGACAAGCACCGATACGAAAGCGTTAAATTTGCTAATTTTGTGAAAATAATAGCTAAAATGAAAAATAAAGTATTTTTATAAAAATGCTTACAAAACTTATATGTTTTCATATAAAAAGTGTTTTCAAAATCTAAAACATAAAGTTTCATATGAAAAAAGTTAACCAGTTTGCCATTAATCGCAAAACCGACAAACCAAAGAAACCAGTGAAAACAACTTTAAAAATATTTTTTTAAAGCTATAAACTAATAAATATTCCATAAACTAATTTATAAATTTATAAATTTAAATAATAATAATTTATTACTATAAAAAATTGCATTGTGTCGCTTGTTACTTTATTAATAATTACTTGTATGCATCCATATATTGATACTAGTTATATAGATAAATATATATAAGTTCGGATCTTGCGTGCTTGTGTGAAATGTAACTTGGACTTAAACAAACTAAAAGTCACAAACGAGTCGATCGAACTTGAACTAATAAAAAGATAAAAAGAAACGTTTTAGGAAAACTAAAGCGTTTGTGTGAAATATTTTAAGTTTAGTGGACAACTTAAAATGTATAAGATTATTAAAAACATGTATTATATTAATAGGACACGAGGTGTTTGGACATATATGATGTTGTACCTACCGAATGCGAGTTTCTCACAAATTCACTCGTTTTAATAATTAAATGTTTTATAAATGTTTTTTGGGGAAAGACATATTTCATAAGCATTTTATTTTACAGTTGTATTAAATGTAATGGGTTAAATCAGACTGGCGTAGAATACTTAGGTAAGGAAACAACTTCCTAAATATATTATGAACGCGAAGGTAAGGAAACAACTACCCGGTCGTTATAACTGTTAACCTTTTATTGGGACGTAGAAATATTGATAGATCTATCGGGGTGACGCTCTGCCTGGCGACCAATCGCTCTAGTTAAATGTTGGGAGCAAATATTTTGAGTTTGGTATGTGTCGGGTTGTAGATTTCAATTCCTTGCATGTGTCATGTTTCTTGCAAACTTATGATTAATACACTTGTTATAATAATAAAATGTTAGATAAAGTTTGAATAATGGATTACCTTCGTAAGCGTTCAAAAAGGATTATATATATTGGTAACTATTGGTTTCAAATACATGGTTTTTAAATTTGAAAACTCACCAACTTTGCATTGACAAACTATTTTAAATGTGTCTTTCAAGTAAATGAAAACGTGAAAACTTCAGTGAGGACGCGAGAAAAGATGACGTGTGCGTTTGAATGGAAACTTTTGACTTTTCAAAGTTTGGACTTTTAATTGAATAAAACGTGTAATATGACACGTGTAAAAACTCTTATGGTTGAATAAAGTCCAACTTAGAGCATCTACAACAACACACCTCTACAAATTGCCACATCAGATTTCAAACTTTTCTCAAACACCTCATTTTATTCTACAACAACAAACATCCACAAACCCATCACATAATATTAAAATAATATATATATATATATATATATATATATATATATGGGTGAGATCGAGAGAGAACTAGAGAACTAGTAAAGAATTATTTTTAACTATTTTTAAAAAAAATATTTTGTGATTTTTTTTCTTTCCTCCTTCAAATAAGATGATATTTATACTAAAAAAAACTTGTCGGTGTAGTGCATATGTGCACTAATGCCTATTGCATATATAAAATAGTGTTTTATTGCATATAAGACAACACAATTGCATTATACAATAAACGCTATTGAATATATGAAAATACAACACTAATAATTGTATGCAATACACACTATCGCATATATGTAATACAACATTAATGCACATATGTACTATATCTATTTTTTTATTTTTGTATAAAATATAACACTATTACACATATACAATACAAAAAATTGCATATATGCTAATCAACACTATTGCACATATAAAAATACACACTAGTGCACATATGCTTTAAGAAAAAGTCAACGTATTGCATATATGCATTACAACGAGTTTTTTTTTTATTTTTTTTAATTTTTATATTTTTTTATGGTGAAGAATAACAACATATAAGAAGGATGAAAGAAAAAAAATTAAAAATATTTTTTTTAATTAAATTAAAAATACTTTATTATTAGTTCTCTAGTTCTCTCTCTAAGAAGGAGTTCTCTCTTGATCATTTCCCTATATATATATATAGGGAGGGGTTATTCTAAAAAGATGAGTGTGTCTAAAAAGTATAGGAAGTAATCTGAATGGTTAGATCTTAGTAGTCAATGGTTAAGATTGAAAGATGAAACTAGAGGCGGAGTGTTTTATTTTATAATGTTAGATTGGTGTGTTAAAGGGTAGTTTAGTCTTTATAGATATAATAACATGTAGGATGTCAACTTAATCTATTTAGAAGGCTCCTACTTTTTAGCAATCATTCTCTCAAACTTTCAAAATATAATTAACAATATAATATATATTTATTATCAATTAAACTCACAATCTACTTTATTCTCTCAATCTCCCACCGTCACATATATTATCACTCAAAAAGACTCCCACCAACCGCCAACATTAAAATAAAATTGGAGCAGAAGTATGTGAATTTTTTCAATTATATTTCAACAAGTGAATCACATAGTATGTTCTGTGGTTTTATTCTCAATTGCGGCTATCAGAAGCCCGTTAATTAACGACGTTGAATCTGATGTGTTTTTAATTGGATGTACCGTTCAACTACAATGGATAACAAGAATTCCCTCTGAAGGCGTAATCTGTTTCTACAAAGAAGCAAGAATTCAATTATGTGTTTTCTTTTTATGTTTTAAGTGTTGTATGTTGTTTGTTGTTATAATACTGATAAGGTTGTTTAGGTGTTAATTTTGGTTGTTTTGATAGTGTGGTGTGTTGTTTGTGTTGTGGTATACAGGTAAGCAAAGGATAACATGAAGATAAAACCCCATCATAACGAAATTAAGCAACTTAAAAACATTAGTGTCGGTTGTATTGCGTTTGAAACGAAAAATATACACCTATATCGAAACAATAAAATGCATAGAAAGCAAAAAATCAAACAATCCTCATAACAAAATTAATATAGGTTTCGCCAAAGATCACACGAACATAACACACCATAATTACAAAAAATAAAACCTTAATTAACGATTGTACGTATGGAGTTTTATATAGTTGATGGTCATCCTTGAAGTTCTCCATATTAAATATTAAATATTGTTTTGATTGTTAATGGAGATTAACTAGTTGATATTGTGAATAATAGATTAACTAGCAACAAAATAGGGATTCATATTAATTTAATTAATTACATTCCATAATAAGCAAAAAAAAAAACAAAAATCACAATCATACCCTTAATTGATCATTTTAATCTAATGGTTCAAAACTCTTCCTACACTTTTTAGGAAAAGATTACTTTTTATTATAACCTTTCTCTATATATATATATATATATATATATATATACACACACACACACATATGGTTGAGTTATAATAAGAAGGTTAATTTTTGTAGGAAGGATAATAAATAATCTTGTCCATTCATTTTAGACTTAAATGGTTGAGATTAGATTAGAAAGATCATCAAGTGTAAAACAAGGATAAGGGCATAATATGGATAACACATTTGTTTACTTTCTCTCTCCACATGCAAGGCACATGTCAAATTCCCCCATCATTTTAAAACGTCCATAACTTTTTAATACGACATTTTTTTAAAAAAAAAATCACCTTAATAACGAGTGTTTTTTTTATCTTTTATATGAGTACCATATTGTTATATAAAAATAAAAAAATCGTGGGTTTTTTACGAATTGTGTTTTACCAAAATTGTGTTTTACAAAATTGTGTTATACAACTGTGTTTTATTTTTTTTATAGTGTTTTTTGCATTGTGTTTTTTACGTTGTGTTATTTAATTGTGTTTTTAATTATGTTTTTATTTTCATAGTGTTTTTTCCATTATGTTTTTTCATTGTGTTTTTTCATAGTGTTTTCCATTGTGTTTTTCGGTGACTTTCCGGCGAAATTTCCGAAGACTTTTCCAGCAAGGTGTTGGCGGTGGTGGTTGTAGAAGATGAGTGAAAATTAAGTGGGTTTTTATGATTAATTAAGTGAGTTTTTGAAATTAAATTAAGTGGGTTTTCAATATTAAAGTAGAAGACTAAAATACCCTCATTCCTAGCCTTCTTAGGAAAATCAAACTTCTTATTTGAACCTTTCTATATATATATATATATATATATATATGGTAAGGATCCTAAGAGAACCATTTGCAAATTGAGAACTTTATGAACTATTTTGGAACACTAAAAACACCTTTAAAAAAATCATATAACAAAAAAATTTAAAAGTTTAAAAACCAAAATTTCTTATATTTCATTCTGGTTTCATTAAAAAAACGTCGTATTATACACATATATATAATTTTATTTAATATTTAGTTGCATAATATACGCATATGTACAATATCATTTATCTTAAATTATACATATGTGTATAAAAACATGATGTAAATGTACATATATGTATATATTATACATATGTGTATATAATTTAGCTAAACCAAGTTTTTTTTATGAAATCGGGATGTTAAAATAAGAATTTTGGTTTTTTTACTTTTTTCATTTTTGTGTTTTTTTATTTTATGATTTTTTTTATTTTTTGGTTTTTTATGGTCCAAAATGGTTCTCATAGTTCTTAATTTCAAAAAAGTTATCTTATGATCCTGATCATATATATATATACATACATGGGTGAGTTATAATAAAAAGAGATAGTTTCCTAGGAATAGTAAGAATAAATCTAAGCCCTTGGATCTATGATCTAGTGGTTGAAATTGGTAGTTTTTAAACTAACAAATAGTTTCATAAGATCTAGGATTTAGGTTACATAGTTTTCTAACTCTAAATTTTATGTCATTTCTACTCTTCCTACAAAACTATGTCTTTTTATTTTAACCCTTATATATGTATATATATATATATATACACATGTTATATATATGTGTGTGTGGTTAAGAGAGTGGTCCCTCACTTTTTGCCACCTATGATGTTTGGATGAAGTTTGTAGTCACAAACTTTGTGAAGCAAACGTGTAGCCTACAACAATAAAAGTTGGTATCTCTCTTGTTTGAAGTTATCCACATCATCCAAACTTTGGGTTCCACACCTCATTGTGGATGCTCTTATGAATTTTATGTAAATTGATTGTGATTGGTTGAAACGGCGTCTGTCACCACCCGAAACAACTTAGTCAAAGTTTTCCGCTGCTTAACGGGATGTGATAATTTTATTAAAGTAGTAATTAATATATATCGTTTTCGAATGAGCTTTGTGTAATATATTTAGTATAAATAAATAACTAATTAAGGGATTGTCTGAATTTGTCTAAAATTGAGGGCCATAATGACTTAGAACCTGACTGGATTCTTATCAAATTTGACAAGTGTTTCATTCGGTCAGAGTGATTTGGAATACCTTAATCTTTCTGTCAACAACTTCACTAGGGTCCATATTCAGTGAGAATGAAGATTTTGTATTTCTTGATCTAAATGCATGGCTTGGGTTAGGAGCGTTTTCAATAATATCCTTTTCAATTATTAGGTTTAATGATTAGGATTGTTTTAGGTGATATATCACATTGTTTAACCTGAACACCATATGTAGTTTATTCATGTAAAAAAATCTTTAATTCTGTCGCGCAATTAAAGCAGTTTAACATGGATACGGCTTATTTAAAACACCTATTAACACTTTAATCCGTCTGTTTGCTCCTATTGGAGCTATTCTTATGACGATGGCTTTTATCTTTCTAGTTTGAGCGCAAACTTTAGCCCAAGGAGACATCAACCTATGTATAATTGATTATACATATTTGGAAAATGAGAAAAGTGAAATCCATAGCAAATCTTACTAAATTATTAAAGCAATACAAGGTTTCCACATAATGTTCATATAGCATACAACTCACCAATTTTCTATTTATATAATTTCCACATGTTAATTTGAACATTAATTTTAAACATTAACTCATAAGTTGAATAAAGTTTCAAAATAAATAGTTATAATTATCATTTATTTAGTAATAAAGACAATTAATTGTTTTCATTGTTATTTTTTTTATTTTGAGACTTTGTTAAATTACTTTTTTTTGGATTTGAGAAATTATTTATGAACGTATGGGTGTTTGGATTGAAATGGTGGTTTACGTCACGAGGTTTGGATTTTATTGTTTTTTTCTTAAACGCGCTATTTAATAAAATTATAATTATATCTCATTGTTATATTCATAATTTTAGCATTCTTTATGTTATGTACTTCTATAGTTTATAACTTCAATAAAAATAGTTTTTATAACACACAAATTATGTTACATCTACATGGTTACGCTTTATAGTTTACCACATATGACTTCAGTAGATGATGAAGTTTTAATTAATATGTCTTTTTTGTTTCATGATATAAGTTAGAAATATGTGAATGACTTAGAATTATGTTTAAATTGTTATTTTTCTCTATTTGTCTTTCTTTATTAGATTCTTTTAACTAAAATAACAATGTGATATCTTATTGTAATAATAATAATAATAATAATAATAATAATTAACTGACGTTTACATTTCATTAAATATAACACACACACACACACACATATATATATATGTATAAAGTTTTATATATTTTTCGTCCGTGTGTAACACGAGATCTAAACTACTGCCATAGTAAAATAAGCCATATAAATCAACATGCCAAACTAACGGACTTGCTTTAAGTATGGAAGGATCAGGCAGTTTCAATAGTTCATGATTTTAATAATCGTTGGGTTAACGTGAGGGCAAGTTAAAAGTCGACTTCTGCACGCATGAAGCATCCCTTGTTTAGCTTCCTATTTTATTTTTGTTTTTTAATATTCAATTTGTTTTACATGGTACAAGGCTATTTGGTTTTGAAACATTATATTTGATTCCGCTAACAATTTATTATTCTTAATATTGAGGTACAATATAATATTTTTGGATGAATAAAAATAATAAAAAAATAAGTAAATAGCTACGATATCAGTAGTACTTTCAAAAAGAATTAAACTACTGCTAAATTGAAATAAGATATAACCGTAAAATGATAAAAACAGGATGAACTTTTATGCAATTAGTTAAATGTAATGACCAAGGGATTTTCATAAACATAATATATTCATGACTTTGTATTCCTAAATTGGGAATAAAATTTATAATGTAAATGACCAATTTCAAGATTTACATAGTAAACGTTAAAATCAAATCATGAGTTGAGCCGCGTATATACTTTCTTGATTGGTTTGAAGGTTTGGTCGGTTTTGGTGTCTTATAAAAATAATTATTTTTCTTATCTAAAATATTAGATAAATAAAAAATGATGTTATGCTTGATCTATGAATTAATTGATCACATGTTGGTATATTTAATTCGTTTAATTAAATATATATGTTGATGTATCAATGTTCATAGTTAAATCTAAAAATAAAAAATATATATATTTGATAAGATTAATTGTTATCCAATACATGGTCCTTTAACCTATTTGTTATAACCTTCTGATTCGTTTATAGCTCGTTTATCAAGCTTATGACTTGATTGCAACACATCAACTAGTTTACAACCTATTTATAACTTGTTTAAAATTTTAAAAAAACTATAAAATATAAGAATTTGAACCTCTTCCAAAAAAATGTTTTATCTTAGTTCAAACCCAATTTCACACTTTACATGGACATGTTGAGGAGACGGCAACGAATTGTCCTTTTATTGAAACCCCACGTGGCCGGTTGATGTCATCATATGCTATTCATTTTGAATAAGTATACCATGAAGTCCTTCAACTTTGATTCATTTACAAGTTGGAACTCAAGTTTTAAATTCGACATTAATTTGTCCCATAGTTCTTCCTTCATGTCAATTTAGATTGCATTGTAAAGTTGTAGTTGACATCTACATAGGCTTGACCTATTATTTACAAGAACAAAGATGTGAAAGTATAGTTACTAACTTCTTTCAAATTTCAAATTATACCGATAATATTTCAACCCATTAGTCATGGTCATGACAAGAAAACGGTTGGAAATATGAAATCATATATTGCAAATTCAAATAGAGCATTCCTTATGCACTATATATGTAGGATTAGTGTGTATATTTACCGTCTCTATGTGCTATATGATGATGATATGAATCCCACATAAGTGTGTTACAAATATGACACACGTTGATGTGATATACTTGTGCACGTCATGGTATGATATGATTGAGCAAAACACTTCATAGGTGTAGGGGTATGGTACTAAAATCCGGTTCTACGACCCTAAATCTATTATGTTTGGCTTATTTTATTACATGGACTAATACAATGTTATTGGGCTGAGGGGGTTTTGTGGAGGTTACCCTAATTGGGCTAGGCCCATTAGGGTACCATGATGGTGGCCATGAGACTCTCTATATAAGGAGGTCTCCACCTCCTTATTAGGGGTCATGCTCAATAAGAGCCACCACCACTTTTTTGTGTCTGTGAACAAGAAATCCTCAGGATATCTTAGCAGTCACCTCCACGCCTCCAAAAAGCCATCGCAGGTCTCAAGATCGCAGGTCTCAACATCGCAGGTCTCAAGCACAGCTAAAGAAGAAGATCAAGACGTGGTTCGTTCATCTCAAAATCCGTGGAAACATCGTCATGGATCAGGTTAGATTCATTTCGTGATTCGACATTTGGCGCCATCCGTGGGACGGCAACGAACTGCCCTTCGATCTTCATCTCGGCTGTCGGATCTCTCCCAGGAAAAACCCAGATCTGGAAGTTTACAGAAAAAAGCTTCAAGGCTTGTTCTATTAAAGCTCAAAAAGATCCATAGATCTAAAAAGAAGGCTTCCAGATCTGGGCTAGAAGAAACGGCCGGATTCAAATGATCAGGTCTCCGGATCTGTGATGGTTTTAAATCTGCTCCGAGCTTCAGATCTGTCCAGATCTGATTTACAGATCTAGGTCTAAATTACAGACCTGGATTTTAGGTCCAAAGTTGCAGGTCTGACTCTAAAATTGCAGATCCAGAAATTACCAGATTTCCGCCGCCATGTACGCGCCCCCGCGGATGCTCACTCCGCAGCCGCGCATATGCCGCCGCGGAAACCACCATCTGGGTTTGGCGCAAGAGACCTCAGCCATGCACGCGCACTCACGAGTCACCACTCCATCGCCGTGCATGCGCGCATCAGGCCACGCGCCAAACTTCAAAGGTTGGGAATCCTCATAATATCCCACATGGCTACACGCCAAACTTCAAGGTTGGGAATCCTCGTAATATCCCATATGGCTTCGCGCCAAACTTCAAGGTTGGGAATCCTCTTAATATCCCATATGGCTTCGCGCCAAACTTCAAGGTTGGGAATCCTCATAATATCCCATATGGCTTCGCGCCAAACTTCAAGGTTGGGAATCCTCATAATATCCCATATGGCTTCGCGCCAAACTTCAAGGTTGGGAATCCTCATAATATCCCATATGGCTTCGCCCCAAACTTCAAGGTTGGGAATCCTCATAATATCCCATATGGCTTCGCGCCAAACTTCAAGGTTGGGAATCCTCATAATATCCCATATGGCTTCGCGCCAAACTTCAAGGTTGGGAATCCTCAAAATATCCCATATGGCTACGCGCCAAACTTCAAGGTTGGGAATCCTCAAAATATCCCATATGGCTTCGCGCCAAACTTCAAGGTTGGGAATCCTCATAATATCCCATATGGCTACGCGCCAAACTTCAAGGTTGGGAATCCTCATAATATCCCATATGGCTTCGCGCCAAACTTCAAGGTTGGGAATCCTCATAATATCCCATATGGCTTCGCGCCAAACTTCAAGGTTGGGAATCCTCATAATATCCCATATGGCTTCGCGCCAAACTTCAAGGTTGGGAATCCTCATAATATCCCATATGGCTTCGCGCCAAACTTCAAGGTTGGGAATCCTCAAAATATCCCATATGGCTACGCGCCAAACTTCAAGGTTGGGAATCCTCATAATATCCCATATGGCTTCGCGCCAAACTTCAAGGTTGGGAATCCTCATACCACATGCTCATGCACCACATATGCTCACGCATCACATATGCTCACGCGTATTACACATGCTTACGCATCACACGCTCACACATATCGCTGTCTACCCGCACGCGCATGCGACATCTGCGCGTGGCGCATAACACATACCAAAGTCTACGCGCACGCGTATGCAACATCTGCGCCTGGCACGGGACATAATACAGCTCCTAAGACGCCTCGCGCGCAAGCTGGTATTATTATTACAACTCGTAAGTCGCCCCGCGCGCCAGCTTAATTATTATTCTCAAAGCTCATAAGACGCCTCTCGCGCGCAAGCTTTATTACTTTTAGCTCGTAAGTCGCCTCTCGCGCGCAGGCTTTATTATTCTTAGCTCGTAAGACGCCTCACGCGCAGGCTGTATTATGCTACAGCTCGTAAGACGCCCCTCGCGCGCAGGCTTTATTATTCTCAGCTCGTAAGTCGCCCCGCGCGCCAGCTTAATTATTATTCTCAAAGCTCGTAAGACGCCTCTCGCGCGCAAGCTTTAATACTCTTAGCTCGTAAGTCGCCTCTCGCGCGCAGGCTTTATTATTCTTAGCTCGTAAGACGCCTCACGCGCAGGCTTTATTATGCTACAGCTCGTAAGACGCCCCTCGCGCGCAGGCTTTATTATTCTCAGCTCGTAAGTCGCCCCGCGCGCCAGCTTAATTATTATTCTCAAAGCTCATAAGACGCCTCTCGCGCGCAAGCTTTATTACTCTTAGCTCGTAAGTCGCCTCTCGCGCGCAGGCTTTATTATTCTTAGCTCGTAAGACGCCTCACGCGCAGGCTTTATTATGCTACAGCTCGTAAGACGCCCCTCGCGCGCAGGCTTTATTATTCTCAGCTCGTAAGTCGCCCCGCGCGCCAGCTCAATTATTATTTTCAAAGCTCAGAAGTCGTCTCTCGCGCGCAGGCTTTATTATTCTTAGCTCGTAAGACGCCTCACGCGCAGGCTTTATTATTGTACAGCTCGTAAGACGCCCCTCGCGCGCATGCTTTATTATTCTCAGCTCGTAAGTCGCTTCTCGCACCAGCTTCATTATTATTATAGCTCATAAGTCGCCATGCGCGCAGGCTTCATTATTATTACAGCTCATAAGTCGCCATGCGCGCAGGCTTCATTATTATTATAGCTCGTAAGTCGCTTCTCGCGCCAGCTTCATTATTATTTTAGCTCGTAAGTCGCTTCTCGCACCAGCTTCATTATTATTACAGCTCATAAGTCGCCATGCGCGCAGGCTTCATTATTATTATCGCTCGTAAGTCGCCTCTCGCGCCAGCTTCATTATTATTTTAGCTCGTAAGTCGCTTCTCGCGCCAGCTTCATTATTATTACAGCTCGTAAGCCGCAACTCGCGCAGGCTCTATTATTATAGCTCGTAAGCCGCCTCACGCGCAGGCTTCATTATTTTTACAGCTTGTCACCATCATGGGAAAAACCTCCCAAAACTCAGACAATAAAGAAAAGGCCAAAGAAAAGGGAAAAAACCGCCTCACACCTTATAAAGTCCAGCGCTCCACCTAGACGCTTGCGCGCCCAGGAGCAACACTGGACTTAGGGGGCTTGTAGGGGTATGGTACTAAAACCCGGTTCTACGACCCTAAATCTATTATGTTTGGCCTATTTTATTACATGGATTAATACAATGTTATTGGGCTGAGGGGGTTTTGTGGAGGTAACCCTAATTGGGTTAGGCCCATTAGGGTACCATGATGGTGGCCATGAGACTCTCTATATAAGGAGGTCTCCACCTCCTTATTAGGGGTCATGCTCAATAAGAGCCACCACCACTTTTTTGTGTCTGTGAACAAGAAATCCTCAGGATATCTTAGCAGTCACCTCCACGCCTCCAAAAAGCCATCGCAGGTCTCAAGATCGCAGGTCTCAACATCGCAGGTCTCAAGCACAGCTAAAGAAGAAGATCAAGACGTGGTTCGTTCATCTCAAAATCTGTGGAAACATCGTCATGGATCAGGTTTGATTCATTTCGTGATTCGACAATAGGACTAAAGAAAAAAAACAGCGAAGAAACAATGCCTATATAGAAACTATGATAAATGATAGGTATGTAGTATGATATCTAGAGGTGGCATATCATATGCATATAGTGTGTGGCGGCATACAACGACTATGTTGTGTAAATGGTGCCACGTAGCACGTTTATACACATTGATAATGTTTCATAAGGGTTCTGATACATGTAGACCTTCTTGGAATTATCGTGTAATAGAAGCCAACTCATAACGATGTTGGTCAACATCGTATGTATGTGCCGCTGTGCAGAGCTAATGAAGTAGGCATTCCTCACTACGTTATCTAACACGCACCTATATAACACCCATGTAGCAGTTTAAAGACAAGATTAAGTGAATAAATCATAATAATATAAGGGTAATGATGGCCTATATAAATATGCAATGGTTTTAAGCAATATACCAAGTGACAAAAGTTGGAGGAGGTTGAATGCAAATTAAGGCAATAGTAAAAATAGAGAAATCCATATTCCATATGCAGATGGTGTCGACACAATTTATCCCCATCCTCATTAAAATCTCTCGACTTTTTCCTATCAAAATTTAGTGCAACTATGTCGACATTTCTTTCTGGTTATACCCAACACCAGAACATGCATCCATAAATTATAACATTCATCAACAACTATCGACGACGTACGTGTGTTTCATCATCGATATCTCATCTTGTTGTACATACAAAACTAAATCAATTATTCGTCGCAACGAAATTCACACCATGTGGGTGCTCCAGGTTTCTTTATTTCTCTCTAGATTATATATTTATTTGATTCATCTTATTCTAATTTAAATTAATTGCATTGTTGAATTGTTTTTTAGGAGCTAATATACCCTTTGCTGAATCTGGAGAAGATTAAAGGGGATGTACGAATTTCTTCAGGTAAATCTATAACCTTGTTATGATCTAATGATCTGTCTATATGCATTTTTTTATCCCAAACCTCCTAATTTGGTGTATTTTGTAAATAATTAATGTTTAGAAACATGTTCTTGGATACTTACCATCAATGACTAAATGTTAATTGCTTCACAAATTTTCATTTGTTTTTTTTAATCGGCACTTTTATTATTCCTATGAAATATTGAATATAGGGAGAAAAATCATATGTTTCACATTGTTTTTCAATGATTATTATAAAAAATTGAAGGAGTTTGTTTTGAATTAATGTTGCATTCAATAAACATTGGTTGCAAACGCAAGATTTTGTTTTGTTTTAAAACTATGGTTTCATAGTTGCCAATCCCATATTGTGTAATTCACCAATTGATCAATACGAATTGTGCCCGAGCCCAAGCTCGTTTAGATTTCTAAATCTAAAGCTCAGCTTGTGAGTAACATTTCAAGCTCGAGTTTGACTAGTTTCTTATTTATTAATTATTTTATTATTTTATTGATATATCTTTATAACTATTTATACAAATATTTATGATTATAATTTTTGTATATAATATTATAAAAATTATTTAATATGTTTACAATCGAGAGTTACCATCAACTACAAAAAAAAATCATAGTTTTAGAACATAAAAAAGCTATATCCGTAACCAATAACTTGTTTTATAATTTTCACTAGTAGTAATTATTTAAGTTCTTCACTACGTATTTATATCATACGAAAACAAATTATATAAACTATTCTTGGATCCAAAAAGGGTTCATTTTCAGGAACTTTTCCGAATCCATGTCAGCAAAAAACTGCACCAACTCACCAGAGTTCGAACCATGCAGCGACGAAAAAGCCGCTCTCATCCTTAAATTCATAGCCATTGGCACCATTCTCGTCGCGGGAATCCTAGGTGTCACCATCCCAGTTGTAAGCAAAAAACGCGGGTTCTTTAAAACAGATTCCAACCTCTTCTTTTCCACCAAAGCCTTTGGTGCTGGTGTGATTCTAGCCACGGGGTTCGTGCACATGCTACCCGATGCAAACGAGGCGTTAACAAACCCGTGTCTACCCGAAAACCTGTGGGACCACTACCCATTTTCGGGTTTGATTGCTATGATGGCTGCATTGACCACATTGCTGGTTGACTTTATTAGTACTCAGTATTATGAGAGCAAGCAAATGAAGCAAGCTGTTCAAGATGGGAAAGATGAAAGGGGTGATTCGTATTCAGAATCTGTTATTGTTTTGGTGGAGAATGAGAATCATGATCAAGTGTTTGGGGAAGAAGATGGTGGTGGGATTCATATTGTGGGGATTAGAGCTCATGCTGCTCATCACGGTCATAATAATAATAATAATAATAACAATAATAAAGAAGCGATCGCGGGTTCTGAAGCGCGTTCGCATACGCACTCACGTGGTGGTACCGATGATCATGATGATGACGAGGCTCGGGTTCGGCATGTTGTTGTTTCACAGGTAGTTATGTTTTATCTTTAACAGGTAAAAGTTTAAAATTAAGTTAGAATGGGAACATGTATGGGGTTTAGTGTTTAGCTTGTAGAACAGGTTGGAAGTCGCCTAAAGTGTATTCAAAATGCATAAAACCTGCTAAGTCGTTTTTTTTAAAAAGATGTTATTATCGTAATAATATAGTTATAATATTCATTTTAGGCAAGTAATTATTTAAAAAGTTCAAGGTACAAAAGAAAAAAAATAATTGTTCAGATGTCATAAGAGCATTTGAAATAATTTATTTTAGACTAATTATACATTTGACAGGTATTAGAACTCGGGATCTTGTCACATTCAATCCTAATCGGACTATCACTAGGTGTCTCCCAGAGCCCGTGCACCATTAGACCCTTGCTCGGTGCATTATCGTTCCATCAACTTTTCGAAGGGTTTGCACTAGGCGGGTGCATCTCTCAAGCCAAGCTCGGGGCCCTTCATTCAACTATAATGGCATGTTTTTTTTGCTGTAACGACCCCTTTAGGTGTCGGTATAGGTGCGGTTATATGCTCGTTTTATAACCCGAACAGCCCCAGAGGTCTGGTTATTGAAGGGGTACTTGATGCAGTATCTGCTGGGATTTTGATTTATATGGCTTTGGTTGATTTAATCGCTGCTGATTTTATGAGTAAGAAGATGAAGTGTAATGTTAGGCTGCAAGTTATGTCTTATGTTGCGTTGTTTCTTGGGGCTGGGCTAATGTCTCTTCTTGCGGTTTGGGCATGATAAATGTATATTATGTGTTATGTAATGGTATGTTATGTTATGTTAAGTTATGATAGTGGGTCAAAGCACGTTTTGGTATTGTATTATATATTCATTAATCTTTTAGTTGTGTCAAATTAATTAGCATGTTCCTTTGTGTTCAGTGTTTGTGTCTTCTTCGAGTTTTATAAGAATAAGAGAGATAATCATTGCCAAACATATTACCAAACCTGTCATAATAGTTCCCGAATAATGAAGCTACAACTACCCTAACCATTATTTAAAATTCAAAGTTCAAACTAAGCAATTATTAACACCCAACAAAACTCTAAACGACTCAGAAAACTCCAGACCTGACTCGAATTTTTCTTTGCATGCCAAGTCTTTTGTGAATCAAATAAGATTATTGCAACATGGTAGACATGTCGATGTTTAAACAATACACAATTAATTTGAATTAAGATTTATAGTTGTAGTGATTCAAGGATGAGTAACCTTGTAGAGAGTTTCCACTTGACAACTTAAAACAAATTTTTGGGCGCAACGTCATATTTTCTTGCATTAGTTTTTAGTTATTGAAGGTTTTATTTATTTATTTCATAGAAGTTATCATTAAGATTATTCAAAACTTAAGGTAGAATTGGTTGTCAGTTGACCATATAAACACACAAAAATACGTCATGTATTTGTGATGGGAAGGGGGGAGTGGTGTAAGTAATAGGCATAAGTCGTGTTAGTGAGCATGATTGAGTTTGTTAGGGCTCCGATATATGGAGAGAGGGCGTAGCCATGGATTATCATTGTAACTTCTCTTTACGTTTTCGTAATACAATCGTTCGGTCCTTGTTTTCGTTATTCTCTCAATACTGCACAGTCAAATGTGTTCGAGCCCTGCCCCTCACTGAACCCTAATGCTTTGTTAACTTTCCTAGCTTGACGATTCATATGTGGATCCATTTGTCGTCCTTCCGACGGTGCCTCTTTTTACTCTGAAGCTCAGATTCGCACTTCCTTTGGAATCCCTTGTTCTTTCCACACAATTGTCATAAACAGGAAATCCACATATATAAATGAAGTTCGTAGTATCACGCTTCACACTCACACTTCAGCGAATTGTTTTCAGTTATTTCATCGATCAACAATTATTGTATCTAGTGTTCATCCAAGTCAATACCAACGTCGTAGTGAATTGTTTGTTGTTAAAACTTTTAAATGCAAACCGGGTTGGGACTCAGGTGGGATTGAAGATGCAATATCCGGGGCTCAGTTGATTGATATATTGTTTTCGTCAGCAAAGACGGATTCCGATTTAGAACCGAGCACTATCACTTTAGGTGCTTCTATTCCCAATTCCACATATCCTATTGAGGCAGAATTGTCGGAGGTGAACTTCAGTTATGTAACGGCTTTGGTCCTTTAAACGCCTTATCTTAACCGATTTAGTAATGCGTTTGACCCTATTGATATGGTTTTGCTTGAGTTTGGTACTTCACTTTTGGTTTATCTAATGGAAAACTGCCTGGTTGTTTTTTATGGATGTTGATCCTAAAACACCCGACTTGTATACAAACCTTAATTCAGATTTGGTTCAGGTGGATAAATGGGATATCAAGAAAGTCATGACAACCAAGGCTTCCATTCAACATCTAACAAACAACTGGTGATGAATTGATAATGGCAGCTACACACATCCACACCTTGAGGGTATATCATTCGTAAAGAGTTATGACTTATGAGGGATAATTTCAAGAACCAAGAATTATTGGTGCAAAATTTTCTAGCAATGGATCCACTTGTAGCCTTATGAGCATCCCCTCTTTTATTGAAGTTAATACTCATCACACGTTCGTCTTGCTTTAACAACAATATCTAATGTTCACGATGGTGTCTACGATCTATATTGGTGATATACACCTAGGTTGGAAATGAGGTACGGTACCTTTGCTCTTTTGTCCAAATCTCATGATTCACAATCCGTCTACAGCCATATATGATGCGTTCATTCCTTCTGGTCAACAAGAAGATTCCAATAGATATTTTGAAGGGTTCGGACAAATCATGTTGATCGGGTTCTGTCTTTTGACACGTTTGTCTATGTTGGAATTTTCTTTCCTACAAAACTATCGGGTATTCTTTGGTGGTACATGACTTCAAGTCAAGACATTGAATTATATGTTGGATCCTATCATTTTGGGTGGTGCATGGGCATGGTCAGCCACCAAATGACACAACCAATTCTAGTCTGTAAGGAAAGACTGATTTAAAGGAGGGGGTAATTATGCGAATGAGCTAGGGACGGGGGGAGGGGGGTGTCAATGGGGAATTAATACAAGTGGTCAAAGTGTAATATATGCGTAGTATAAGTTATAGGAATAAGACGTGTTAGTGAGCATGATTGAATTTGTTAGTTTGTTATGTCGCACCCCAACCTAAGGCGGAAATGTCGGGGGGGGGGGGGGTTGAGTTGATTACTCACAGCTCTCAAGGTACTACCATGCAATATTTAAAGTGACAACACTTCAAATATTCCAACAAGATTCGAATATCAAATACAAAAATCCATAATTAACATAAATAAAGACAAAATATAAATCAAGCTCTTGTTATCTTCTCTCTAACATGCAACCCTAAGTTCTTTACCAAATCTTGCAACTAGATCACATAATAACCTGCATATGCGTTAAAAATACAATAGATTTTGTCAACACTTGGTTGAGTGAGTATAATACCAGATTTAAGACACTATAATAATAATATAAAAGAGCAAATTGTGTCAAGTGAGATAAGCAATATAACCAATGAGCAAGTAAATAATGTTGTCGGTAAGCTCGATGCCAGATAAACTGGACGATGGCTAACATGACAGACGTATGATCCTACTAGTATGAGAATATGTTGGACCTCTCCGACATGAATTCAAGTAAAGCATATAAATATATAACACATTAGCCATAAATTGTTAAACACACAAGACTAACAGTTGCAAGTTTGAGTGTTAAATAATAGTAAAATATTTACGAACGCATATGTCCTCAAAACAGTAAAAATGAGTAAAAAGAGAGGAGTGAGATACTCACCTTAGCAGACGAGTAAACGGGAATAACAATATAATAAGGATGAGGATGATAGATCAAGCTTTGAAGATAAAGTCTAATAACGAATAAATGCAGATACAATAAATATAGATAATTAACGGATTTGATATGCAGTTGGGAAATCTAGATGATTAATTGTTATTATTATTGTTATTATGATAAATATATATTACTTAGATTTGTTAAAACCTTTATTATTTTTTTATCGATCTTTTAATATATTTTAACTAATATATTTAATATTATAAATAACAATATTATGTAAAATACCTATTCATAATATATAACTATATAAGTATAAAAAGTTAATTTTGTTATAAATATATAATATTGTGGTTATCAATATCTAACATAGATTAATTAAGCTTTTTCTCCAAGTTATCTTCTCTTATATATACATCTCATTGTACCCTATTGTAAGATACATCTTATTAATAAAATCTCTCCCTTCCTCCTTACATGTTCATCTCTTATTATTTAGCTATTAGGCTTGTTTTACAACACGTTATCAGCACGAATGTGCTTATTCAAAACCCTTACTCTTGTGGCCTCCATAAACACCAACCGTAGATAAAAAAAAATCCGTTTAACAAAGTGCAATGGAGGGTTGATTCGATTTGAGGAAGTGAGGAACATATTCGGTAGCAATGGAATTTTTCCCGATATATTCTTAAGCCCCGAACCAGGTATTATAAACAACTCCTTTTCTTTATATTAATATATACTTTACACTTATGCATCAGTTTCTACAACCAAACAAAAGGGTTTTTTTTCCTTCTTTATGTTTGTTACATGTATATAATATGTTAAACAATATATTTATTTGGTCAATATGGACAGAAAATCACAACCGAATTTTGTGACATAAACTTTGATACTTTATTTAGTTTTGTTATATTATAAACACTTAATTTTAATAGTTTGATGCATATAAACAATTTCACCTTTGAACGGTCACTAAATTAGTTTGCAATTTAGATTTTAATCAGATTTATTAGTGTATTTTATGCAGCAACCTCATAATGTTCATTATTAGTTAGTTTGATTAATGTGATATTTAAGAATTAACAAACGAAAAGTTTAGATTATCGTGTTATTTTAATATGTGTTACATATGAGTTATCTGATTTAAATAATAAAAAAAAGTATAACTTAAATCACAAAGTATAAAATGAACAGTTCATCTGAAAGATCTGATAGATATATATATTTTGATTGTTCGATATAGTAGAGAGAAATAGTTACAATCTTAATTTAGATGTAGCTAGTTTATAAATAGTGAATACATTCTTAATATATCGTTTCACATATGTTAGCTAATGAATTTGAGCTTTCTCTTGATATATGGTTACGGATTTACTCTAATGCTAAATACTGAGTATTGGTTTTTAGTTATTATGTTTCATGACTGGTTTCTTTTCTTTCTTGTTTGCATGGACCGATGAATATTGTTGTATTTCAAGGAAAATATACTTAAAGAGAAACTATAATTGGTTTTCTTTATCACTTTGCATTGTTGTAACTTGAAAATTCTAAGATAGAACTATATTTACTTGCTGCAATAACAATCAAATTAAGATGTTATTTCTTATACAATGTTTGTTTTTACATATTACATTAATTAATACTTTTGGAAGTAATTTTTTCAAATCGAAAAAAAAGGAGAGATTAACATATTTTTGAAGTATTGTCATGATTAGTTTTAAACCCTTTTAAATTCTAGATATATGTGAAAATATTTGTGATGATAAGTGTTTATATAAAACGTGGTAAGCTATGTACTTAGTTTTTTTCCCTTTTGGCTGAATGTGTATTCATTATTCTATATGGTTAGTGATCTATTTATTTAGCACCGTTTTGTTCGCATATTTTTCTAAAGGAAGAACAGAGACTAAAAATATTTATATTTAAGATATAGCATTGATTGGTTATACCGTACTACATTGATACATAAACTATATGCTTGCTTTTAAGTGATAAAAATCTTATCTTAATAATAAACTCATTTTATATGGTGGCAAGTAATAACGTCATGTAGGATACTATTAAAGCATGCCTTCTATTATATACGTCATGTTATATTTATATGGATTGTATTGAATTGAACAATATAACCAAAGTTGTGGTTTATCATCACTCTTATGAAAGAGTATAAGAATGTTGTGATATGACGTCCGAAGTGTCATACTTCTCAAATCTCATTATTAGTCTACAAAAGGTAGTAAGTTTTTAGACCGGAAAAAAAATTGCATGACTTGGGGATATAATTACTTTTCCATTGTTGTTATATGATGAGAAGATTAATTGTGAGGAAAATTTGGATAAACTAAATTTTCTATTTCACACACTCAAATATACCTCTAAAGTAGCAATATTGTTAAAAGAGTATAAGAAATTTGAGGTAACTTCATATACGTATGTCTGAGAAAATTATAAATACCATGATACTTGTCTGATTTTACTCCATTCACTGAAGTGAATATGATCATGGACATAATTGAGAAGATTTGTAATGATGGTCATGTTAATAATGAGATCGACCATCATAAGTGGCAAATGGATTAATCACATATGAGAACAAAATATGGAAATACAAATGTGAAATCACATGTTCGTTTGAAACGACAATACAATGTTGTCTCATATTTATAGTTTTGTGTTAAAGAAGTATAATACATATACGATCATAAACATGAAGTTTATGGATCATGATTAATTAATGGCATGAACGGTTAGACCACACCAAGTCAATGATGATGTGAAATTTATTGAGAAACCAAAAGATTCTTTATATTAATTGTACATGTAATATTGCTCTCAAGGGAAATAATTTATTTACCAACTGAAGGAGGGTGTGAATCCCTAGATGTTATGGAATTGAGAAAATGATACACATATCCTAACATGATACCATTTAGTTTTTTGAAAATCGATGCATCGTCTAAATGGTTATCAAGATCGCAACTTCATGTTTGCATTATCTATGGCTTAGATAATAAGATAGCAAGCATATTATTCCAACTTGGTATACTTACATTTGGTTATAATAATGAATTTGATTCCCAGGTTAATATGATCATTGGAATAAGTGTTGAACTTTATAACTTAAAGACGATTACTCAACGTCTGTAATTGGTTGCAAAGACAATTACCACGAGAGCAAAGGATCATGTTTGTATTTGAATACATATGATTTTACATGTCTTTAAACCAATTCACATCAAGCCAACAAGTTATGATACTTCCTCCCCATTACAATTGGTTTTTTGTCAGTAACCAAATATTTCTTATCTAATATTTCGTATGTGTTATATATTGAAATTAATCCACCACAAGACACAAAGATGAGATCACAAAGGAAGTTGGGAATTTATGTCGGTATTAAATATCGTATATGATTAAATACTTAGAGCCATTAATGAGATATTTGTTTATGGCTCATTGGTCTTCACTTTAGTGAATCGATGTTCCCAACATCAGGGGGAGATATAAAGCAGTTGGAAAATGAATTTAGTTGGAATGAATTATCATTGATCCTCAAACTAAATTATATGAACTAAAAGTTCAAAGGATAATTCATTTGAAAAGATTATTGAATCAATTACCAGACAAGTTCACTGACCTAAATTGAGTGACTAATTAAGTCAAATAAATCAATTGCTTTTGCTCCGATTAACATTAGTGTCCAAGTAGGACGATCACATATTAATGATGAGTCTATGGCACGTCTAACACGTGGTAGACCATTCGATTCTAAAGTTAAATTTTCCTCGCAAATTGGAGCAAGTAATGAAAGTGGTCAAGTCGAGGTACGGTAAAAGGTCTCTTCAAGAGATATTAGACATGATGGTTCTAGAAGAACCTCAGGTACCTGAAAATAAAGAGCTATTAATAAATTGATTGTATCATGTCAACACGATATATGGAATCGAAATAAAATCGACGTCGTTATAGTTTTGTATATAATATAGCGCTTCAATTGATGAGGATCAAGATTTAAGATCTGCCTGTGAATGAAAACATATAAATTATTGGCCAAAATTGAAATACGCGAGCAAGGCATAGTTAAATTCTCAAATATGACGGAAAGTTTCGGACCAGCAGTCCATACAACTGAAGTTGTAATATGTGTGTTGATAGAAACGGGTCTTTTATGTGAATCGTGTAAAATTATCAAATCAAGTTATATAAGGAAAAATTGATGGCACAAGAATTTTTGCAAAGACCCATGATTAATTATGAGGAGACACATTCTCCAATAGTGGAAGCAATGACTTTCCGATAACTAAACAGTCTGGTAATATAAAGAGAGAATTGATACGTGTCCAATATTATTCAGTTGATATTGAGAGTTTACAAGAAAAACTATGAAGGATTTGAATTATCAAATCATGTAAAGTAAGTTCTCGAGAACATAATGATTGTTGTGTATAGAGTCATAAATGAATACTTTACGAGTATTGAATATGTTGAAACATAAATGGAACTCCTGAAGAGTTTCCTAAGGTAATTGAATACTTAAAAAATTAATTGATTATGTGCATCAATAAGCATACACATAGAAGAGAATGTACGTGATGAGTACAATATCTCAATAAACAAATACAATATGGATTTTTGATATGTGATATAAAATGATGTGTCAATGAGCAAGTTTATGCAACAAAAATCCTGGAAAAGTGAATGCGTGTGCATAATTTGTCAAGTTGAAGTCCATGATGGATTGGTGAATGCATGGATTTATGCTTATTACGTATGAACTAAATTATTCGGATTGAGCTTGGCACAAATCAAGAGATATTTTGATAAAGAGGGAGATACGTTGAATATAGTTAGTCATACTTTTATCAAAATTTCACTCTTAAAATGTCATTATAATCACAGTTTACAATGATGTACATATCACCAAGAGAAACTTATGAGATTTTAAAGAGAAAATTCTTTTTGAAAGACCTTCACATAGAGTGATTATTGTTTGACTTATAGTTCAAGTAGATGTGTAATTATATGTTTATAAATCCATCAAAGTGCATCTAGAAAATGTTGAGACATTTTACTATGGACAAGTTTAATCATATTTAGTATGTTAAATGATGTCTAACAATGACTCTACATCATTGTCTATCTGAATATGAATATTATTGGTTCCGAAATACCATAATTAAATGCATATGTGCTTTATGTCGTACTGTTAGCTATATTATTATTATTTTCTTTATTTATATTTATCGGCATGTGTATAGCTAGGAGACATCAGAATGGATTAAAATATATATTGTCAGGTATGAAAGATATGTACTTATATTTTACTAACCCATCAAAACAAGTTTGGCTAGTATTGTCGATGCAGAAAAACACAACAGGGTTATCAATACAGTGGTATATGTTTACCAGATGAAGCAATAGAAGTTTCAAGTGAAGATAATACAACATTATTCAACTTGAGGATTCAAATGTCAAGTGACGAAGACACAAATGATTGACTACAAAAGTTTTGGGCAACTTTCACAGAAGATCGATATTTACCATTTTAACGGATATATAAATCAGGGGGAGACAATACGCGTTGCACTCTTTTTCCTTTAGCTATGGTTTTTGTCCCACTGGGTTTTCCAAGCAAGGTTTTTAATGAAGCAGCATCTCCAAGCGTATTATGTTGATAACCAAGGGGGAGTGTTAAATATATAATATTGTGGTTATCAATATCTAATATAGATTAATTAAGCTTTTCCTCCAAGTTATCTTTTCTTATATATACATCTCATTGTACCTTATTGTAAGATACATCTTATTAATAAAATCTCTCCCTTCCTCCTTACATGTTCATCTCTTATTGTTTAGCTATTAGGCTTGTTTTACAACAAACTTAAGTCATTTAAATACATACTCAAGATATAATTGTTAGCTTAATCATGTATATATTCGAATTTTTTTATTTATAACTAAAGTATATATATATATATATATATATATATATATATATAGGATGAAGATCATTACAGCACTGTTAAATTATTTAATAACTTGAAGGAACCATTAAAAACTAACGTCTTTTTATAAAATTCTTTATATGTTAATGTCATTTGAGTGTAGTTTTATCATTTTGTATATCTATATTTACGATTACAATTTTAAAAATTATTTTTTTTATACATATCTAGGTTTTATTTTACACATATGTAAATTTGTTAGTACATAACTTTTACACATATGTAAACTTGTGATTAATATATGTAATAATTTTTTTATATAAAATATGATAAAACTACTCTTAAATAATGTTAATATATAAAAAAATTAAAAAAAATACTTGATTGTTTGGAGTTCCTAAAAGTTATTAACTTTTTTAGAGTTCTTAAATGATATCAACCCTATATAATATATATATATATACTAGTTTGAGGCCCGTGTATTACACGAGTAGTTCTTGAAAATACAATATTTAATAAATAATCAGTATACAATAAACAATAAACCCGTTAAACGCTATTAATACATTTGTTGCACAATAGTCTTTAAAACAATTTTAAAGTAAAAGATAATTATAAATATCAAATGTTTGAAAAAAATATGAAGTAAATATTATATTAACAAATTTCGAATCATAAATTTTAAGAATGGTAAATATTATTTTACTATATAAAATTGTTAAAAAGGATGAGGTTTAATGTAAAAGTGACAAATGACAAAACTTGTAGCCTTTTATTAGAAAGTATATATATATATATATATATATATATATATGGTTTTAAATCAAGATTTGGAAAACAACGAACTAATATATCGGTTTATTTATAAAATACCAATCAATTAATATGTTATAGGGTGGGGTTATAATAAGAAGTGGAGTGCGTCTAAGAAGTGTAAGAAGTAATATGGTGCGTTAGATATGTTGATATGATGGTAGATATTGTAAGTGTGTTTATTATGCGGTGTGTTATATATATATATATATATATATATATATATATATATATGGTTTTAAATCAAGATTTGGAAAACAACGAACTAATATATCGGTTTATTTATAAAATACCAATCAATTAATATGTTATAGGGTGGGGTTATAATAAGAAGTGGAGTGCGTCTAAGAAGTGTAAGAAGTAATATGGTGCGTTAGATATGTTGATATGCTGGTAGATATTGTAAGTGTGTTTATTATGCGGTGTTATATATATATATATATATATATATATATATATATATATATATATGGTTTTAAATCAAGATTTGGAAAACAACGAACTAATATATCGGTTTATTTATAAAATACCAATCAATTAATATGTTATAGGGTGGGGTTATAATAAGAAGTGGAGTGCGTCTAAGAAGTGTAAGAAGTAATATGGTGCGTTAGATATGTTGATATGATGGTAGATATTGTAAGTGTGTTTATTATGCGGTGTGTTTTATTTTAGTTGTGGTGTGTTTATTGTGCGGTGTGTTTTATTAGATCTAATGGTGAAGACCCACTTTCTATATATATATATATGTGTGTGTGTGTGTGTGTGTGGTTTTAAATCAAGATTTGGAAAACAACGAATTAATATATCGGTTTTTATAAAATACCAGTCAATTAATATGTTTATAGGGTGGGGTTATAATAAGAAGTGGAGTGTGTCTAAGAAATGTAAGAAGTAATATGGTGTGTTAGATATGTTGATTTGACGGTGGATGTTGTAAGTGTGTTTACTATGCATTGTGTTTTATTTTAGTTTCGGTGTGTTTATTTTGTGGTGTGTTTTATTATATCTAATGGTGAAGACCCGCTTTCTACATTTTTTAGGAAAAATCTACTTCTTATTATAACTTGTTCTATGTTTATATTATAGTTTTATTGATTTAATAGATTAATAATAAGGTTTGAAAAAAAATTAAATTCAAAAAAAAGAAAACAAAACATGAGAGGGGGGGGGGGGTCGAACCCACACCCCCAGAACTCAACCTTTAACACAAACACAACTAGCCACCTGAACTAGCTGAGCAATTGTTAACAGCTCAGTAACATAAATACACAACCAGATAGAAATATGAACCCTAACAATTCAATCGACCAAAACGTTAATCGTTTGGCCGATTGAACATGGGGTTAATGAAATAGGCATAACGACGAGTGATAACATATAATCAATTACTAGAAATAGTTGTTTATCGATGGTTAATAGCGCACCAACAGAAT